>NW_026442170.1:0-280451 GCF_026898425.1 Galleria mellonella | reverse complement strand
TTAACTATCTATTAAAAAAATGTCTGTATGCTAGATCCGCATCCATGCAAAAAAAACTACTGCACCAAATTGGATGCAGTTGTGTCTGTAGCTTCTCTTATTGATTGTTAATAAAGAGAGGTAGTATCAACTTACCAGAGTCAAAATTGTTCCCGCCTGCGTCCATTCCTTGACCATGATATTCTGAAACATATGCAATAAAAAAAACAATTACAAATAATATACTTTTTATAACTACTATACATGGATAAACAATATGTACTCGTGGGGGGAAAGGATTGTTAGTAATGGGGGAGGTTAGTCCCCATCGCTATCAATATACCTTATCAGGTCGACCTTCACGCGGTTCCCCCTGAAAACCATTGTGACTAATTTATCATTGAATTCGTCATGATGGGCTAACTGACCTACTTCATCCTCACCTATCATCCTTCACTGGCGCCCCGCCGGTATATACCGATAGCGCGGGTGGGGCTACCATACCATTTTCACCCATCAAAAAAAATATGTACTCGTTTTATATGCAATTTAGCATACGGTCCGCCTGACGAATACCATGCCGCTTGCAACACCAGGGGACACCGTTCAGTTAGAAGGCCAGAAGCATGTTATCAACCCTTGTGCTACAAGTATTTAAGAACGCTGGTAACTTCCACAGGGTTTCATTTGTTACTTGTACATCATGTACATAACTATTTTTATATTCTATGTAAGTTAATGTTTTATGAAAGTCGGTATGGCAAACAAGCAAAGGTGACGGCCCATCTGATGGAAGATAACCATCGCCTATAGACAATAACAACGTCATTGACATTACAATTCGGAACAGGATTGTTACAGACATATCTATTTATTTATATGCTTTTACATCCATTTATAATATAGATATTAAGTTATACCAAAATATACACAGGTGGACTTATCCTTTTAGGTAAGTAGATTGGCACTATCCATTTTTTTTTATACAACTTAGAATGGTAAACAAGCTGACGGCCCACCTGATGGAAAGTGGTAACCGTCGCCTATAGACATGAGCAGTACTATAGACATAACAGTGTATACTGTTTCGCCCATGATACCCGCCATGCGTTGCCATTCATGAGGACTCAGGTATGATTCCTCTGTACCCAGTAAATTCACTGCCATATCCTTCAAACCGAAACACGGCCATGATAACACAACTGCTTCACGGTTGAAACACGAATAGGACAGAGGTAAAAGTCAAAGTTAATTAAAACCAAACAGTTTTCTCAATTATTTATTTTTATGTGACAACATATTAACAATATTTTTAATTACAAAAACATTTAAGTTACAATCATGAAGTCGACTATTGGCATAAGAATGAATAAATAGTATACAAGTGACAATCTTCTCGCAGTTTCTGAATGCGGCAATGCAGCTAAACTGTGAGTACAGAGGGCTTACCATGAAATGTTTTCCGAAGTTTCGGAGCCAAACGAAACACAAATTAGATATTAAATTACATAATACATGCCGTTTGGAAATATTAAAAATGTTAAAATATTGTTCCTTTGAACTTTTATGATAGGGTGTATGACGAACGAAATGTTACACTCCATTTATTGGTCCGATTTTGGTATAAACAAAAACACGAAATTAAGTCTGAAATTTCGGAATTTCATTTCATGGTAAACCCGCAGCTCTTCGCTTCAGATCTTGCGTAAGTGGTAGGGTTGTTACAAATTTATTCATATTTAACAAATATACAATTATTTGAAAATTTACATAATTTACATTAAAATTTATAATATTAACACCTATATTCGAATTACAAAAATATTTTAATGAAAAAATAAATAAAGAAAGAAGAAAAAAATATTTATGATCCGTACCGGACCCAAAAGTCCCCATGACACTTGCAGCATTTGAAAAATAATGTTTATTAATCAAAACGGAATTACCAGTCGAATTAGAAAAATACTTTTTGCATTTGACAGATCATTTCTTAGCAAGGTTATAGTCTTCGACATCACGATACGACCACGGGCGGAGTCGCGGAATGTAGCTAGTTTTATGATAGCGACATACATACATCAAAGTAAAGTGCAACCCTCTCAGTGTCTGTTGCTTACCAGTAAAGAAAAAAAACTTTTTAAAAAATGCTTAAATATAAATTTACTTGAATAAACATATTTCTTTCTTTCTTTCTTTCTTAACAGCGTCCAGCCTCCAGCGTCATTGCTAGCAATAACCTTGTCAGGTCAATCTCCCCGTGATCCCCCTGAAAATCTTTGCACTAAATTCCAGGTATATTCATCATCAGATGGGCTAATTGACTTGCCTTTTTCATTCTCAGACTTATCACACACACCACTGGTGCCCCGCCAGCGTATACCGTTAGCGCAAGCGGAGTTACCATTCCATTATCATCCATTAAAAAATCCAAGACTGACCCATAATAGGACGCGAACAGTCACTGCAACCATTCACAGGTATTATTATTGAATTCACGGGAGTATCAGTTCCACCTGGATACATTCGTATGCCACTGACCTCAAACTAGGTAATCCTGCGACTCGACGACAGAATAACTCGGCACTTCGAGAGGCAGCTGTCGCTTCCCATTCCTACTTTTTCTGTCGCTATATATTTTTATTATGATTAAATTAGAACAAATTATAATAAGAATTTGTTGTATTTAATTTTATTTAGATTACATAAATACTAATTATTATTTGTGTAACAGTGGCGCCCTCTATTGTTTTATAGTGTTCGTTTTGTACGAACGCCTTTGATCTCACTCACCAGACGATGGTTTACATAACCACGATTCAGTGAATGAAAACCCAAATGTAAAAATAAAAAAATCTTTTTCAGTCTCGATAGAATTAATGGGAATTAATGGGATTAGGATCAACACAAGGTGGTTGTAAACGCATTCAATTAAATAAAAATCATCAAAATCGGTCTAATATTTGCAAAGATAAATTTACAAAAAAACAGTGCAACTAATAAATCTCTGTACTAGAAGTACTTCAAATCATTTGTCGTAGCTGATTACCAACGCACAGTTAAAATTACTAAGTCTAGAAAGCTGAAATTTGGAACGTAATCATCCGAAATATAAGCATCCGCTAAGGGCTATTGCAAATTCAAAAGGAAAACAAGACACCACTCGTCCAAAGCCGTGGGCAACAGCTAGTATATAATATAAAAGCAATAATTAAAAATGTTTGTTACTTAAAGAATTAGATATTCGTGAAATCCGAAAAATTTAGTACACAGATGGACTATACTTATTCCAGATTTGTAGAATACCAATTTAAATACGTCACTTTCTTCTTCTTTTTTTAAACAATTTAAAAAAAAAACGTAATACAGTCCACACGCTGGATAGAATAGCATTTAATTTTCATTCAGAGGTGGAGGCGAATAAAAGGCTAAAATTATATCAACCAGTCAAATTCAGTCTGAACACACGGTTTTATTTAAAACAATAATATTCCTAACTATATAAATATGGAGCGCATAAATTTGTGTGTAATTACAGGTGGCGCACGGTGGAAATGGGAGCGGGACAGGGCGCAGTGGGCCGCACGCAATATGCATAGAATCTAATTGCGACTGCACTGCATTAGTGTACGTCAGCCACTTTGCCTACAGCCTAATTGGATAATTGGTGGTGATAACCATCGCACGTACGTTTCTGCTGAGGCATGCTTGAGATAGAACGAGAAATGAACATTTTGTATATTAATTTCCCTTTAGGCTTGGGAGGCTGGTGATCTGTAAGACGGGTTACCCTATTACTTTTACACCGGGCTCACAAAGATTGTTATAAATTGTAATCTATGTAGCTGTAAGTTTTACTATGCTATTTTGTGAGAAAAATAAATATATTTACTATACATTCTTTCTCATGCTTACCGCATAGAATAGCATGTGGTCCCGGCATAGAATAGGCCACCCCTTCTTTTCTCCGTGGGTGTCGTAAGAGACGACTATGAAGGCGAGGGATGGACAGCATGTCCCTCTTAAAACATCTAAAATCTACTGCAGTTGCAAAACCACCTGCCAAGTGGCAACTACTGGCAAAGTCCTCCTAGAGTAGGTTTATGTTCAGCAGTTCACAATTAAAAGCTGATACGAGTATGACATATCGGCTCTTACGACACCCAAGGTGAAAGGATGGAGTGGCCTATTCTATGCCAGGAGTACACGTCAAGCATATGCTTTATAGGAGACGGGCATTCTATCAGATGGACTGTCAGCTTGGTTGCCATTCAAGTGTTATATCGACAAACTTATTTATATTAATTTTCCCACGACAGAAGCTTACAAAATCTAGCTGTTATGCTGAGTGCATTATATCCATATAATATGATACAGCGATATGTACTTAGGCATGCAGTGTAGTTACACTTGCTGTTGCTAGGAGACAAAGTTCACTTGCACAATGCCCAGTCGAGCGGTGCCGCTAATGTGCACTGATTAGCAAGTGCTTCTTTACGGACACCGGCTGGGATTCGATTAATATGCATACCTAATTATATTACTTCCTAACAACTCGCCCCGGTTTTGCTCGGTTTTTTTTTTTTTAAATAAAATACAACTCTTACGCTGATATATAGTACATACTTGTAGCTTTTTATAGGTGAAAGAATTAATATAAATCAAGTAAAATTTAAATTCCTTCAGTTTATATATGGATTTATTTAAGTATGAATTAGTACTTTAAAATATACATTTATATATTCACATTATTGTAAGTATGCATATCTATATATGTATTTAAAAACAAACAAATTTTTGCGCCACCAGTCAAACTATTTTTAATTATTTTATTTAATTACCTTCTCCATCCAAATGTTGACTGGAAGAGATCGCTCTTAGCGATAAAGCCGCCCATTGTTTCCCAATGTAATATTTTCTTGTAATTGTTTATATCTATAACAAGTCTACTATTGTAATCTTATGAAGGAAATAATAAAGAGTTTCTATCTATTTACTTTTTTTAATTTATTCATTACAAACGAAAAATAAAATTTAATTTGCAATATTAGTTTAGGTCTATACAAGGTAAAATGTAAATCATAAACATCCTTTTATTGGAGACTTCTAGCAGTGAAAGTAAAAATTATCACCAAGGGAAATGGGTTGAAAATCGACTAAGAATTTAGAGCCTCGCGTACGTCCTAAAATTTTTGAACCTAAGTTAACGTGGTAATTTCAAAATTATTTATTTTTCAATATTTATATTAAAGCAATTAGTGTCCTAACATATTCTATGCACGGAAAGATTAACAAATATTACGTACCATATTTGTAATTATTAATTTTATATATATAATAGTGACTACACTAACGTTGACAACCAATGAGCGAGACGAGATGATTCTAAGATTCATTATCTTTGAATTTAGAACGCGTTATCGCTGCAACTCGATTTTACAATACAATTGATAAGAACATATTTATAACATAATAATAAAAATAAACATTGGCAATAAAACAATTTAACATGCATAAAAAGGAGAAACTCCTCCATTTTGAAACATGGCGAAAACGGAAGGATACATGCAGAGATCTAGACTGGCCTATTGTGATCAAGTGTTTACGAGTATGATAGAGAAGTGTCTAGAACCGATGTGCATAATACGTGTAAGGAAGTGACTGTAGCAAGAGATATGTGTCAGGATAAAAACAATTTCTATTGCCGAAGACCTCTATCCTTGCATTCTCTGCCTATCCCGTATGATAGAGCTGGTATAAGATAAATATTATCCAAGTTTAGATTTTTTTATACAACTTAAAATGGCAAACAAGCTGACAGCCCACCTGATGGAAAATGGTAACCGTCGCCTATAGACATGAGCAGTACCATGGACATAACAGAGTATACTGTTTCGCCCATGATACCCCCCATGCGTTGCCATTCCTGAGGACTCAGGTGTTATTCCTCTGTACTCAGTAATTTACTGGGTACAGAGGAATAACACATGCCATATCCCACTCTTCAAACCGAAAAATTATTGAATTTTTCTAGTGCAAAAGAGTAAATGTACTACATAAAACATCAAACACATCTGAGTCTAAATAATGGGGATTAACTAAAAAAGGAATAGGTTTAGAGTAAACCATACGAGTACATATCAAAAGGGGTAAACCCACCTGGTTTTCCTGTTGACCACATAAGTAAATTTAAGTAAATATATTAACAAAGGGAAATCCAGTCTTATCAACTGGATTTTACTGTTCTTAATGTGCATGACAATTATTGTTTTTGCGGGAATATACACACACATGGCCATGAGGTCCTGCTATATAGAATAGTCCACCCCTTTCTTTCCCGTGGGTGACGTAAGAGGCGACTAAGGGAGGGCGGGGATGGGCAGCAGTGTCCCTCTTAAAACATCTCTAAAGCCTAACTGCTGTTGCCAATCCGTCTACCAACTGTGCCAACTATTGTCAAAACTCCCCATATGGGGGAAAGCTTATGTTCAGCATTAGACAATCAACCGTTGGAATAAGGATTATACACATTTGAATGAATGCATTCCCCAAGTCACGTACATGTTTATAATTTTTGGAGCTAAATAAATTGATTAGGACTAATAAATAAGTGATAGATATCACATTTTGGAATCGATATCAGATTGCTGTAGCAGACAGAATGATACATGTACTACAGTATCATGACAAAATGGCCGAGCAGATTTAACAGAACTTTCTAATTGTATTACTTAGTTGTATCCCGTCACTTTACTTGCCTCGATTGGGATTAAAAGTGCCAATGTTATTTTACTAATGTAACTTTTCATGAAACCATTTTTAAAATAAATATTTTGCAGTTAATCCATTACAAACAAAAAGCCTCAGTTGCTGGCACAGCTAATAAATACGACTGTGGAACTCACGGCTGGTTCATAATTTCGTTCAATAAATTCACAATACTAATATTTGAACGGTAATTAACATTAAAGTTCTCATGTAGTTTCCCAATACCGGTGTCTTGATTACAGCCGATTTAAAAAAATCAGCAAACGTAAATACCTCGCATACAGACGGGTAATATAATAGAATTATATTACAAAATTAGATTTTGCTTCGCAAAAAATTCTCTCGCGAAGCAAACTCTTCTTTGTTTGACATACGACGCTACGTTCTTAATTCAAATATTTTATTATGTAGCTTTGAAACATCGCGCCTTTCAATGGTGAGTGTCATTTGTTTAAAAAACTAATAAGTCGCCATTTTTTTTAATCAGAATAGTGATATTAGTTTAGTTCTAATTGAACGCGCCATTTTTTTAAATAAGTATTTGTTCAATTTTGACACAAAAGACACGAAGCTATTTAAACTAATACTGGTTTACTTTTGTTAGAACTGAAGTGATGTCATTTTTTTTAAATCAGAATAATGAAATTACTTCTTTAGTTTTGTCAAGACTAACGTCACAGTTCCTTTGTAGTGTCTATCTAATTGTACAGATATGAAAGTAATCAAGCTACGGAACCAGATATGTACGGAACCATAGCAACGCGTGTCCGACGCGTTCTTGGCCAATACTTTTTCTAGAGCGTAGGCAGAGATCAGATAACGTGTGACATACTTTTCTCGCTTCCTCCACATTCATTCATATGCGGTCACTTCGGCCTCTAGTTGGCCAAATAACTTCAATTTAGTCAATACACACTTGACCGACTTGCATAGATGTCGCTCATGGTCCATACACAATTACTCAACACAAGATTGTTTTACCCGACTGCTGAAGATAGGAGGGTAATGTTTCTCCAGTATGTGCGTATACCAGCAGATGTTAGTCTAGATCCTTACTGAAATGAGTACGAATGGATAATGCTGCAGGCATACATATGGGGATATCTATTAATTACACCATGTTTTTTCTAATACTGAACTTTGGGTGCACAACAGCAAATTTTACATTACAATTATCAAATTTGAATTTCATAGCAAAACGCTTGCAGGCGTCGCGCAGCGACAATTGTGACGTCACGTCTCTGTAGACACGTGTAAGATAATGACATAATGTTGACAGATGAAAAATGATGATTGTATAGACATAATGTCATATACTCGCATTGGTGGTTTAAATAATGAATTATTATTGAAAACTAGCAACTAACGTCCCGTTCGACGTAGCACGGTTATTTTGAAAATAAAATAAAGCCATTCTGGAAATGTAGTATTTTAAAAGAATTTTTAAATTAGTTTTTTGTGTACATACAAAATATCCAATCTCGCCTTTACAATATTTAGTTTAGATAATTAAAACCACGCTATCAATACGTAAATTAAGTCAATTATTAGAACATTGAGAAGCTTAATTTCATTGATACTTTATTAAAATAGCACACGCATGAAAGAAAAAATTGTTAAATTGTTGCTTTAGATATATATTTTACTATTTTGTATAGGCATTTTTTTACTATATATGTCTATTATTTGTGTGATGTATGTAATGAAAATAAATTATACATCTATATATCTAAAACATAACTTTTAATATAAAACGACAATAGAAATATATACAATATCCTTAGTTAAGATATTCTATATTAATGGTGGTTCAGGACCGTTCCTTATGACAGTCTATGGGGGAGGCCTATGTCCCGCAGTGGACGGATAATGGCTGAAACGATAATGATAATCCTTACTAATATTCTAAATGAGAAAGCATGTTTGTTACCACTTGGCATTGTAACGACTCAACCAATAATTACAAAATTTGATATTAAAATAAAGTATTTTGGACGGAAAAGGAGATAAGTTATTGTTGGCGCCATCTATTGAGCAAAAATGATAAAACGTCACCGGAGCGAAGCGAGACATCGACGTTCTGCTACTGCGGTGATAGACAAAAACTTCACGTGCTCGCTCTCGATATACGTGTAACTAGTTAACGAATCAGACCTTATAATAAATTCACACTTATTAATCACATCTCGGTAATGCGGATAAAGTCGCAAATAAAAGCTAGTATTAAATAAATAAATAAAAATTATAAATACTAAACTTCAAAGTGACAATGTTCAAATTGGAAAGTGTATGCTGCGCCAAACTACATTGGTTCGTGAATGTGGAAATTATCTGAAATGAAAGGCATACAATGCGAAAGTACAAGGATGCTGTTACAGGGGAGGCTTTGACTTACCTATAGTGATCAGGTAGATCGCGTCTATCTATCTGGGGGAGGAGTCAAGTCTTTGGAACTTTCAGATATGACAGTTAGTGCATTTTGCAACAAGAGACATAAGGAAGCCTTTGGCTCTCGGTTCTCTCTAACTACGTGGCGTGATGATAAATATTGTAGATAGATATAAACAATGTGTCTATTTAGGTGATTTACGACGACAGTAATGTCTCGATCTTTATACTAAGAGCGAAAGATATATAATGTTTGTAGGCTTATCGGCAAGGGGATCTGAAATGGCTAATTCGAGTTATACATCACCAAAAGGACGATTAAAAGATTTGTATTTGCAATTCGTCTAATTAATTTATTAATAGTCCATCCACAAAAAAAGGTCGTTTGTTAAAAAAAAAAAAACTATGAACTTGCACCAGTTTTTAAGTTATGACTAAATCATCGTGGTCAATTCGTGGTATGTGACGACGGGCCGCCTAACGTGAGTTGGGGCAAGGAGATTGTTAGTAACAGGGTCTTACAATTTGTATTGCTTATCAGGTCTATCTCCATGCGGTACTACTTGGAAACCATCGTGGTTAATTATTGTTGAATTCCTCATGATGGGCTAACTGACCTGCTTCATCCTAACCTATCATCACTGGGGGGAAAGGGATTGTTAGTAATGCGGACTACCAATCCCATATACCCTATCAAGGCGACCTCCACGTGATCCGAGATTACGTGAATTCGAGGTGTATACATCACGATGGGTTAACTGACCTGCCTTTTTCATTCTCACCCAACATCCTTTACTAGTGTCCCACCAGTGTATATCGTTAGCGCTGGCGGAGCTACCATTCCATTATCATCCATTAAAAAAAAACCTATCTTCACTCACTGATACATCGACGTAAACAGATAGCGCAGGCGGAAATACCATTCCATTTTCACTTTGGCACTTTTCCTCTATGTGACTCCTACCGTTTCTCCAAAAGTTTCTACAAAGTTTATAAAAATGTAAAAAATTGGGTATGTACTGACAAAGGGTTACATTCAGAATACAGATATGACAGAGACACTTTACCAGAGGAGACTATGTACAAAAGTCGTTTGATTGTGCATCTTTGTCCGATTCGTGTTTCGGTTTGAAGGGTGTAAGGAATATAGCAGTGAATTTACAGGGTATAGAGGAATAACACCCGAGTCCTCAGGACTGGCAAGGCATAGAGAGTGTCATGGGAGAAGAAGTCGATCATGTTCCAGGGCGACGATTACCACTTTCCATCAGGTGGGCGGTCAGTTTGCTTGCCACACTAAGTTGTATAAAAAAACTTATAAAAATGGAGGAAAGGAAAGCCATCACCTAGCAACAGCAACTTGCAACGGACAATGAAAGAAAGATACGAGTAAATTGAAGATCCAGACATTTATAGTTTGAGACGAATATAAACAATCGGTTAATGAAGAGTTCTACTTTAATTGCTCGATAGGTTTGCTCTTTTTACTGAATTCTAAAAAAAATCCTTAGAATCATTAATATGTATATAGGTTTCTAGAAACGCATAGACAAAATGAGCCTATCATTGTTTTTTAACCGCCTTCAAAAAGAAGGTACTCATGTTTGTTACCTCATCACTCCGTCAGTTGTAACCCGATTTGGAAGATTCTTTTTTTATCTGAAAAGATATACTTACATGTTAATCCCATGGTGATTTTATCAAAATCGATTAAGTAGTTTAGTTTTTAATTCAAAATAACTTCTATTGGCATGATTGAGGTCAGTTTTTTTTTCGTAGATCACAATCGTAAGTTATTTAGCTTTCCCATTGCCATTTATATCACTTTACCGTAATTCGACAATCCTTTGTCCCTGATGGGCGTTTGTTTATTATACATCTCACACATACATTTCAGATAATAAGGGGCAGTCAGAACATCTGATTACATTATGTAGATGGAGCTAAATTAGAAATGTACATAGAAATTTAATATAATCAAATTGTAACTTAATTAAGATCGTTTCAATTTAGCAAATTTTTTTTTTCTAGTATAGTAATTTAATTAGGGGCTTGGGGAATTCAATTTAAAGGTTTTTTATGTAGCCATGTAAATCATTTTTCATAGTTAACATATAATATGAGTAAGTCCAAGTCAATTGCGTGGCCCTCTTAAGGGCCCATCTGTTACTATGCTAACAATCAAATTTAATCAGACACGGTTACAGATACAGAGAGCCCCTCATCAAACAATATATTAACACGAGGCAGCCAAGTATCTTCCTAATATTCAACCTAACCCTCCTCCCACCTCATCATCTTCTATGATACCCACCGTAACTCAATTCGGTATGCCTTTTATACTAGACTTATGGAGTCTTTGGCTTGATTCTCAGTAGAGCAATCTTAGTAAAGCAACTTTTGTAAATTGAATCGGTTTTCTTTGTTCTGGGCCGTCCCTGAATGTCTTGTTCATAACGAGCTTGATGGTGCAGCCGATTAACACAGTACCTCAGCCTTTTGTCTTGTATTTATGAATATGTGTTTGTATTGCTCTGACTGTTTTCTATATACGAATATGTATTTACTAAGCAAAAAAATATTGTTAATTACGTTCACTAGTTGTTTAGGTACAAACCTGCTTAGTTTGGGATAATAGGATGGAGTTGTGTGATATATCCAAGCTTCATTTATTATTTCTCAAAACACAGGGTATAGAAGCTGAGGACTCAGTATTATGTTTGTGGGGGCTTACATTTCGCAGCAGCACGCCGCGACCACAGGCACCGCGCCCAACACAAGAGTGAACGAACTTTAAATCGCCTACGTGTAACTCCGTCTGTAATTCATTCAACGCGACATCGATACATAACCATTCATTCTGTACATACCACGTCCTATATACCGTAGCGACGGCGCTCTAAAATTAGATGTAGTATTCAAAGAATTAGTAGTCAGAAATAGGTCTTCATCATAAAATTTAAAATAAAACTCCTAACATCCGAGTCTAGGTGCTGCTAGGCGGTGGCCGTATAAACAGCAGATTCGCTCGACTCAATTGATTAATGGGGGCGTGCGGCCACTAATGAAGTATGAGCGGCATGTATCTAACGTGTGGAACGACAAGAAATCGGCAGTGACATACACAAAATTAAAGGACTAATTGGTATTATCATTAGAGACTACATTATAGAGTAATTAAAGATTGTGTGCCGCAAAAAAAAATCCGAATTCAATTGTGGCAAATGGGACCAATCTGTAAGTATATCCTTTCAGATAAACAAAGTATTTTCCAAATGGGTTTAGAACTGACAGAGTTATGATATAAGAACCTAATTGAAAACCTCCTTTTTTGAAGCCAATTGTAAAGTTATATACTTGAGACTTCTGTTCTCTGTTTATTGAAGCAGCTATATTTGGATGGCTGCGCTTCGAGTTAAAGTGTGAGATATGGCGTGACAATGAAATTATAAAGGTACGAAGAGCATAACACCACCATATAATAGGATTTTTTTCTTTTTAATTTTATATTCTTTATTTTTATATAAATATTGTGTGTAGTTTCGTTATTATAATTCTTAATATTTTTTAACCTGTATGGGTGTAGTCGAATATTTCAGTAGAATAAAGTTTCTTTCTTTCTTCATATCACAAATGACAACAATTAATTGCAATGTCCATAGTCTTATATATGTATATAGGCGATGGGTTCCGTTTTCCAGCAGGTGGGCCATCTGATTGTTTACCATTATCAGTTACATATAAAAAAATATCTTAGGTTTAAAAAATCTTACCACAGGGTTTAGAAGCATGATTTTTTAGAGTTCCTTATATAATGTAGGTTAAAGTGAAATAAAAGAATTTCTCTAAATTTCCATGACAAAGAGGAGGTAGGAAATTATGGTTTTCCACTACAATTAGGCCAGTTTGAATTACTCCTTCTAGTACAATTTATACTTTACCCAGGATTAGACCAATTTTTTTTTTTATAGTTGAAGTCGCTGATTTTTGCAAAACTAAATCATTATTTATTTAAACTTTAACACACAGTGTGAATATATAAGCATTTAGCGGACTTCATACCGAATTGTGTTCTCTACTAGTCAACCATTAGGCAGAGACCAGTAGGTGGTACTTTCAAAAATTAAGAGAACAAATTAATAAGTGGCATTATAAACATATTATTATACTATATTATATTAGTGGATTTCACCTTCTCGCCTTATGTCGGCTCCAATATATACCCCGCCCTGCAACCCACAGCAAAAAAGGTACATATGTCCCTATCAATAATTTTTTATGTTCTTCCTCTTCCACCTTGCTCTGTCCTTTGTGGAGTATTTACTGAATTTGTGAATGGTTGTGTGTTTCATCCTCATCTATCATCACTCACTGGTGTCCCGCCAGTGTATACCGGTAGCCCAGACGGAGTTACCATTCCATTATCACCCATTGAAAAAATTTTATATGTTAGTAGTCTGTTAAGTGGTTGAAGCTTAGACTAATATAAACATACACAAAATACGTTATATAAATACAGACTTATAAATACATAAAATATTATTATATCAAATTATTAACTACATTAGAAAGTAAAGAGAACGATCTCAAACTCTTTATCTTTATTTTTACCAGAGGGAGACTTTGTACAAAGAGACTTTGTCGATTGCTTGGGTACCTCTGTCCAATTCGTGTTTCAACCGTGAAGTAGTTGTGTTTGCATGGCTGTGTTTCGGTTTGAAGGGTGGGATATGGCGTGAATTTACTGGGTACAGAGGAATAACATCTGAGTCCTCAGGAATGTTAACGCATGGGGGATATCATGGGCGAAACAGTATACTCTGTTATGTCCATGGTACTGCTCATATCTATAGGCGACGGTTACCACTCTCATCAGGTGGGCCGTCAGCTAGTTTGCCATTCTAAGTTGTATAAAAATAAATGTTGATGCAATAATTAAATATATTATTGTATTGTACGTAACACGACTTTAATCTGCGTAAGTTTTTTACTTCTGTGACATTTCAACATTTTATAACAGTACGACGAGACATAAATATAAAATATTTATAAATATGGTAGTCTAAATATAGACTAGATATGACTAGGTATTCACCAGCCGCAGACGTAGAATTATGGTATAAGCTGTAATTATTTCATAGATTCAAAAATAAAGTCAACAAGTAGTAATTGCTTCGGAACAAGTAGATCTTTGCTTAACAAAATAAAACGGCGCAGCTATAATCGTCATAAAATTAATAAAGGAGCAATTCGAAAGAAATCCTAACTATTATTACAAAAATACTATCAAAATTAGCGAAATAACTGCGTAACGTAGTTAAAAAAAAACTAAAGATGAACCGGACACCTCCCTTTTAGAACTCGCTTAAAAAAATATCACTTTTAACAATAAGAACCTACATGATTTAACTAGAATGCTTTGTCCATATAACGAATTAAAAAAAAATGCACATGATCATCGTGAATGTCACACATTTGTCGCCAGATGCCGTTGTGGTGAACGTGACACTCGACATGCCCCGCCGAGCACATTACAAGCCAACGTGGCAGGCGGCGAACCCATCACCCATCGTCTCATAAATTTAGTTCGTTATCCATGATATCTACCACCAGAGAGGGGGAAATTTAAATTCACACAAAGATTTTGGTTAAGCGTGAATAGTGCATAGCAATATCTATGTATTGTAGTTACAATATCTATACGTATATTGACCCAATAACAGATATATTAGGTACCGGTTATCAAATATATAATATCGGAAACAAAGTACCGCTATTAATGAATATAGATATCCGACTGGTACAGGCGATATCGCAATGGATGGTCATCAATGTCCAGAAGAACTCAATATAGAGATATCGATATTAATAATCTTCTAGTTTTGGTGTCAGTAAGACTCAGAGCTCACGACCTTTGTGATCTATAAGACGAAGAAGTGCCTATAAAGTTTTAGTTGTGCATACAAAGCATATAATTCTAACGCCTACAGACGGAGGAACCCGTTTAAATCTTTTATTTCCATATAAAGAGTAATACTTGAATAAACTTTATCAAGGCCATTAAAAGACTGAAGATAACTGTATATAACTATAGTTATTACAAACAGGTTATACACAATATTAGCTTTAACATTGTAAAATTTTTATGCCCAATATTAAACCGAAAACTAAAAAAAAAAAACTACAATTCCCACATTACATAATATTATAAAATAAAGTAATTACACCAAGTACCTAGATATGGAACAAAAAAAACGAACGCGCCACGTGCTGTCGAGTAAAACGTCAAATGAAAACAAAGCCAGTCAATGACAATAAAAACGTTTTACAAGAATACCATGAAAAAAGTCGACCGCGCCTGCCTAAAGGAGGCAACAGTGCAAAAAACGAGCGAATAGCGTCGCGACGAGTAGAAGGGGTCAATTATATTCGAGCATCAGGCTAGCTGTGGCGAGTGGCCAGTGTTGCCAACTTACACTATTCGGCAGCCACGTGGTAATCTTTCAACGCGTTCAATCGCAATTATTATCGTTCAGCGTCTAACTCCAAATCCAATGCACAATAGAGATCAATTGAAAAAAGTTGAAATATTACGATTTCATAAAAAATATAACCAAAACTTGCACTTTTAAGCCCTTTTCGATTATTATTATGAACTTAGAATGGTAAAGAAACCGACAGTCCACCTAATTCAAAATGGTTGCCGTCGCCTATAAATCATAAATAGCACCAGGATACCCCACAAATAGTAAATATAAAGAGTAAATTAGAGCAGTTAAAAATAATATCAATGTTTTGTAACTAAATAGTTTCGCTTTTTTTCTACCTACTAATATTATTCGATAAGTATACAAAATAAATTAAATACTAATATACAAAATTACTTGTATTAAATTAAAATCACTATTATAACAGATTACATTTAGTCTTATTTAAAAAAAAAGTGAACAAATGTAGCCCTTATTTAAAATTCGGATTGGACCTCAAACGTGACAGCGAGCTGGCAACACAGCAAGTGGCGAGAGACACACGGTTATGTAAGTGGTTCAAGGTGGGTCGTTGGCCAGACGTGAGCCAGACGGGCAAAAAAGTGAAACTTGCCGTTTTTTCGCAACACAGCCTCGAGTGTCGATAGTGAATGAAGCAACCGATGCGGCCGGCGTTGGCGCACCGGGCCGATCGGTTCGCCATACATCTACTCTGTGGTTCGCACTGAGCTTATTATACAGGGTGAAATCAAAATCATAAAGGAGTGTTCTACCAATGAATCAGAACATTTTTCCTTAAGAAACATGGGTCGAAAAATGAGGAAAAAGCTCCCGTACTCGCATGTCGCGTCTAACTACCATATCAGTATAGAATGATCAAAATTTATCCATTCCGTTTTTACTACGAAGCAAAATTTTAAATCTAAACCAATGTTATTAAAAAGTGAGATTATTTTTGTGTGTAATGGATAAACTGAAAAACTATTCGACCGCTTTTAAAAATTCATTCACCTATAGAAACCTACATTATCGAAGAGTCCCATGGACTGTATTCTATTAAAACAAAAAAGAAGTTAAGAAACTTTATTTTTGTGGTATTTTGTGATTTACCTTTACCACGATCTAGCATTAGGTATTTTGCAAAATTCAAACTTCATCGTTGTCTTTTTATTAGCAAATTGTGTAAGACAATACATTTCCTTGGCCGACCGCACCATATCAAATCTAAGGCCGACATTATACGCGTGAAATTATGCCTAAGCCTTACGCAATCCGTCTGTCTGTCCCTTCACTACTACGAGAATTAAGCTACGCTTTCTTAAAAATTCTTTTGGCATTTTGCAACTCAAATAACATTTTATTGGTTAAAATACAGTGCAATTTTGAAAATGTATTTAATATTATAAAATAGCGTATAAAATTGTCCGTACAGGGTCGTCACCCAAGAACCTTTCGTCCCCATCGGTTGTCGGTGCTTAGAGGACCGTCCCTTATGGCCGTATATAAGGAATACCTATGTTCAACAATGGAGAGATAATAGCTGAAATGATGCTTATTATAAAACTAGACTACTACTATACTAGTTTTTACCCACTATTTAATGCGAATGATCGGGTTAAAATATAGCCTTTATCCTTGTTTAAAATAATACGTATATACCAAATTTAATGAAAATCGGTTGAGTCATCAAGGCGCCGAGAGGCAACTACCAAACATACTTTATGTTGGGGGGAAAGGGATTGTTAGTAATGGAGACTAAAAATCCCATTGCTAGCAATACGCCTTGTCAGGTCGACCTCCTCGTGGTTCCCCCTGGAAACTATCATGGTTAATTCCTGATGAATTCGTCATGATGGGCTAACTGACCTGTTTTCATTCTCACCCTCGAAGCACCAGTGAAGGGTGATCCGCCAGCGTATCCCATTAGCGCAGGCGGGGTTACCATTCCATTTTCATCCACGAAAAAAAAACATACGTTACTTTTAACCTGTTTTATTTTTAAATTACTAAATTTGCTAAATAGACACGCACAGTATGTTTTCGAATTATGCTAAGTATAAAGTCAGAGATTAAAGGTATTTTCCGTACTTACGGAGGGAGAGTTATCTGTACGTGAAAACATGGAAAGCTATTAAACTTGACGTAATATTTTTAACCATTTTTAAAATTATTCCTAATTCTACTGCTTTTTATGTACACCTGTATATAATGCGATATCTTGGATAACTCCTTATGGACTCCAGCGATACAAATTCGCTTAGTGCGGGATCCAATGTACTCATGTTGTATATTTCTTATGTTTAATAAATAAATAAATAAATTTTGGATCCATTACCAGAGTCAACCATGTCGCAATCGACAGGGTGAACTCTAGTATAGCTCTTGTACTAATTTTACGTACTAATTGTAAGTTTAAAGTCTGGTTTTTTGTAAAATTTAATTCCTTATTAATATAAACAGGGAAATAGGTTTGTTTATCACCATTTGGCGCCTTAACAATTCAATTATCGTGAAATGATATAAATGCATATAAAATTTCAATGAAGAACCTAGAGCACTCCTTTATTTCCAAGAAAACATAACTCCCAATTTGAAAAATGGATCTGATAAGGTGCGTATAAGGTACTAATAACGTTTATCAATTGTTAAAAATTTTAAACGAAGCTAATTTATCGCGTTTCCTACATCGATTGAATAAATATGCATTTTATCTTATTATGTGATAATGAAAAAATATACAAAATTAGCTATTAGAAAAATCTAGATAAACTTGTTTCGGATTTACATTCAACGTGAATGCATAATGATACAAAATTTTGCAAATCATTAAACACTTAGAAACAAGAACTTTATCTACTAAGTCCAGAAAGATACCACTAATTCTGATTTATTTATGTTAACTATAATAATTGGAATTGGTGTCAAGCTGATTCACCTTATAGAAGACAGGAAACCATAATCTATAGAAGTATATAGCACTATGAACATTTACCAGAAGGATACTTAGTACAAAAACCCACTTCTTGGATACCTTTATTTCTGATTCCAAACACGAGTGCTTACATGACTATGTTTTAGTTTGAAAGGTGGGATATGGCAATGAAATCATAGGACACAGAAGTACAACACTATATCCTTCATGAATGCCAACGCGTTGTTTCATAGACACCACAGAGTACACTGTCATATACATGGCGTGCTCCATGTACATACGGCGACCCCTGTAACCGCTTATTTTACATGGTAAATTTCACACAAAAAAAAATAACAAGGCCCTTCAAGCATCTCAAGACTCAACAGTTAATAGATTATTAAATGAAACTCGTTGAAATCTTTTATTTCAATGTGTAATTCAATGGGAAAACTCCGTAGCCGAGGGGCACTACCCCGACCTTTAGACTCCGATGGTCGTTGGTTCGTATCTGGCCAACATTAAAAATATTCATTCATTAAAAATATCGGTAACAAATCATACTAATCCCGAGTGACAGCGGTGCGCGCCTCCTGCCACATTGTATTATAAATTTTGCCGTTTGCGAAAAGTGGCCTTTAGTTTAATGAATTATGATGGAATAATCACCCCGACTGAGCTATCGGTATACTCAAGCAGGACACCGGTGAGAGATAGGTGATGATAAAAACGAGGTTAGTTGGCACAACGTGGCGAATGCATTGAGAACTATCCACGGTGGTTTTCAGGGAGGACGGCGTAGATGTTGATCGGATATACCCTATATTGCAAGAAATGCGTCCGCCAGTCCCTATCCTCTTAGAGAAAAGTGGACATGACCATTATAACGTTCATCACAACGGTAACAGTTCACAAATGCCTGCGTACCGCCTGGAAACCATCGTGATTAATTCTTATTGAATTCATCACGATAGGCTAATTGACAAGCTTTCATCCTAACCTATCATCTGTCACTGGTGACCAGCCAGCCTATACCGATATCTCAAGGAGAGTTACTATTCTATTATCATAAAACAAAACCCTCACTACCCCATCAAAATAAAAACTATGTCGATAAAGTCACTGGCATTCCCTTATTAATTATAGTACCTACAAAATTGTATATTACAATACAGAGATATTATGGACTGAAATAAATGGCGGAAGAAAGACTTTCATGATAATATTAAAAAGGTATTCATACATATAATTTAAGAAAAAAAAAATTAGATTGGCAATAATATAACTGCATATTACAAACAAAATTTTCTACTGTACTCTCCAAAAATATCGTCGAAAAGACTATTTTTGTGATTTTTTTTAAATATTTTTAATCAAATAGAAGTTTCTACATATATGAAGGAGGATTCAAGATTCGAGTTAGAAAGCAAGAGGAAGGGATAGAGGCCATTGGTATTGGACTTGTTTCCTTAGATAAAAATGAAATAGTAACCACGCTGCTATCGGTAGGTATACACTGGCGTGGCACAGTGAAGAATATTAGGTAAGAATGTAGGCAAGTCAATTGATTCAACAATAATTAAGCACGGTGGATTCCAGTGAGAACCGCGTAGAGATCAACTTGATAAGGTTTGGAATCGGGCTTTCAACCCCATTACTTACAATCCGTTTCTCTCTAAGCACTCTGTTCTCTCTGTTTACTCCTCGGGGTCTTGGCGTGAAGGTAGATAAATAGATTTTTAATACTTTCGACATAAAATTTGAAGTCAGTTCTACTACCTCTAATTAAGGTCCAAAATTGACACGCAGGTACGTGCAGAAGCGGTATCTAATTAGACCTATGAGTTGGCCATATTTTATCATTGAGACTGATCATGTCACAGTCATCAAATCATTGGTAATCGATACTACTTTCATACAATTGAGACTAATTTATTGACCACAAATTTATTTAATTCTATCACGCTATTTTTAAATGGATGTTAGTGGCACATAGTAAACCAGTAAAGGATGATAGATGAGAATGAAGTCAGGCCAGTTGGCCTATTGTGGTGAATTCATCAAGAATTAGTCACTAGAGTTTCCAGGAAAGGACAGCGTACAGGTCGACCTGAGTGTATATATTGCTAGAAATGTGGCCTCTAATCCGCATTACTAAACCCCTTCCCCATCAAATCGTTTAGGCTATATGTTGCGCCAACGTGTTACATACATACTTATATAACCTTCGAAAACCATTAACCTTCTATTTATTGGCGGTCGGATAAAAATAGATACAAGGATAATTCTAAAACTAAAAAGTATGAAGTGTACAAATAGGATCATTTTCAAATTTTGTTCGACAAAAGAGTAAGCCACTACAACTTTTTAATTTTTTTTTAAATATTTAAAATAGAATGGTCTCCTCAACTATGCTATTGGTTCACTCTGGAACACACTAATACTAGTACTACTCGTGTGAGAGTGTCGCCCTCTAGTGTAAAGAAAGTTCTAGATCAGTTTCGATATACATCGAAACCTTCGACACACCATATCAAGCAAGTTTGACGCGCACTCCGAAATACCAAGAAATCCATTTAAATTGCGACAAAATTAATATGAGACCATTACAGGAATAAATCCTATCGGTGGCCAAAGTCATCATTAAAATGTGTAAGAAATGGTATATCACGTAACGTACACACAAACAAAAAGATTTTGCTCTACAACATAAATAGCGACTTGTATTCTGACGTAATTAATAGAGGCCAACACGGATCACGGGAACAATCCTTAATGATTGCAAAAGTAATATCAAAACCCGAGAAAACTGGCGACGATATCGTGAAACATATACGAAAAAAAAACCTATTTGAAATTTCAAAAAAAGGAATGCAAAAAGATTACCAGAGGGAGACTTTGTACAAGTCGTTTGCTTGAGTACCACTGTCGCATTCGTGTTTCAACCGTAAAGCAGTTGTGTTTGCATGGCTGTTTCAGTTTGAAGAGTGGGATATGGCGTGAATTTACAGGGTACAGAGGAATAACACCGGAGTCCTCAGGAATGGCAACGCATGGGGGTTATCATGGGCGAAACAGTATACTCTGTTATGTCTTTGGTACTCCTCATGTTTATAGGCGACGGTTGCCACTTTTCTTTAAGGGGGCCGTTAGCTTGTTTGGCATTCTAAGTTGTATAAAAAAATGTAATTGTTACCACGGAGTGCCAGTATTAGTTCAGTCAACATTATTAAACCATCACTTAGATAAGATATATAGCATTCTAGGTTTCGAGCTAATGTCCTACTGACTGTATATAATCATATTTATAGAATTTAACTCGTCACCAGCTTTTCGGAGACAGACTCGGCTCGTTTGTTTTGAGTGGGCGTGATCAGTATTGACATTATGACTAGTACTATTATAACAACCCATTAACACTTCGGTTTTATAACACGACCATGATAACGTCTGTGCCACTGTTATATGCTGACGGGGTACCAGTGATGGATGGGATGCGGGGATGACGATGATGGTATATGAAACTGCAATCATACTTATGGGCCACATAGAAACAGCACCATAACATTACAGAAGACATAATACCCATATTGCCCCTAATGCATTGTCAACCGCGACGACTATGATGTTAGGGGGGAAAAGTATTGTTATAATTTGGGGTAAGTCATTGTATTGTGGGGTAAGCCGACCTCAACGCGGTTCCCCCCGAAAACTATCGTGATAAATTGTAGTGGAATTCGTCACGATGGGCTAACTGACCTGCTTTCATTGTCACCTATCATCCCTCATTGGTGCCCCGCCAACGTATACCGATGGCGCAGGCGGGGTTATCATTCCATTATCACCCATTAAAAAAAGACTATGATGTTATCCTCCTTTGTTCTCTGTACTCTGTAATTGCACAGCTGCTGTCTAGAAGACAAGAAGTTCTTAGTGATGGAGTCTAACAGCTGCATTGCTAGCAATACACCCGATCAGATTGAACTCCACGCGGCTCCTCCTGGAAACCATCGTAGTTAATTTTTGTGGAATAGATCACGATGGGCCAACTGATTTACTTTCATCTTCACTCATCACCTCTCATTGGTGCCTCGCCAGCGTATATCGTTAGCGCATGCGGGGTTACCACCCCATTTTCACATTGGAGGACAGGGATTGTTAGTAAAGAGATGAGACTCATTACTAGCAATATAACCTAACAGGTCGACCTCCACGAGATTTCACCTGAAAACCATTTTGGTTAATTTTTGATGAATTCATCATGATGGGCTAACTAAGCTGCTTACATCTTCACTCATCAACTCTCACTAGTGCCTCGCTGGCGTAAACAATTAGCACATGCGGGAATACTACCCCATTTTCATCCAAAACCAGTTCCATTGCAGGGAAAAAGGGATTATTAATAATGAGGTCTAGTAGCCCCATTGCTAGCAATATACCTCCAGGTGATCACCCTTGAAAATCATTGTGGTTAATTCCTAGTGAATTCTCACAATAGGCAAACTGATGTCACTTCATCCTCACCTACCATTATTCACTGATAAGCAAATAATGCGGAATAGCAGTGAATATGAATAGTGCAGGCTTACATTTTCATGTTCAGCCCATTGAAAACACAGCTGCTATGCAGGAGAATCACAAGTGGTACAGAGGAACCCGAGCAGATGACTTTTTATACAACCTCCATCTTTTTTTCTATAATACAGGGACAAATAACAATACAGTTCACCTGACAGTCAGTAAATGTCCACTGCCAGTCATGAGCACCTACAACACGCGACGAATTTCTTTGCTGCTGAACATTTCAAAAGGAATATGTTCTTTTCTTGAAGGTTATATTGAATAGATTGAGTTATATCATCAAGGTAATCATGACCATCAGCATTGAGGATATTGATTCAAAGATAATATATTGATATACTTTACTGATACCTAACAACAAATACCTGTAGACAGCACATCCATCAAACTTAAATTAATATACAAAATTAATAAGTAATTCTGGGACAGACCATGGTAATACTACTGAAAATTGTATAAATTCATAATATTATTGAATTTTTTTGATGTCATATATTTATCAAAGGGCCAAACCCCTCATGTGAAAGGAGGGGTCTCATGATAAATATTTATTTGTATTTGTGTACGATATCTTATCGAGCTATATATAGCTTGTTATTTTTAGAACTGGCGATGCTAAAGTTGAATTTGGACATGAAAATGGGGCTTTAAAATATTTTATACATTCTACAAGTCGGGCAATGCTTGATTGTAATCTGGGAATCCCAAGATTAGAACCCACTCAAATCATACATTAGGTTTTAATATGAGTAGGGCAATGTAGGGATGCTAAATGGTATGATTACCACAACAGCTACAGTTGACAAAAAACTCCAACTACCTCATATTAGTATTAGAATAAGAAAGAATATTTATTTTATTATTTTTTATTTACTTAATTGAAAAATGACTATTACTTGTTTCATGTTTCAGAGAGCATACAAAGCTATCATCTGGTAAGCCACATCAAAGGCATTTAAGGGCCTAGAAACTCTTGACATGAGAAGGCACCACCATCATACCGCAGCAGTAATAAGAAGTGGGCTGTCTGTCTAATACATTGTTAAAAATATATTCCTATTGAACCTACAAAATAACCACTTTGTGATGAATAAATTATAATATTCATTAATGAATCCACATTTTTATTACATACTGCAATTAAAAGAATTAAAACATAAATAATTTATTAATTTCATTGCACTAATGTGGCTAAATTTCCAAGATATTAGTAGGGGTTTCCTTTTTAGTTCACAATATATGCTTATTTTCTAAGCTTTAAAGCCACAGCTATATGAAACAAATATTAAAGCATTTCTCCATCTGTGTATTCACACAATTCAGTTATAATCTCCTTTCACAATTATAATATTACTTGTGATTAGGGTGTCTCTGGCCCAATGAATTAAGATATAAAACATGTAGTCTATTTTTGTACTAAATTTCATTCACAATCATTCAGCTGCTTAAATGTAGTCGAGTCACAATCATCCAAACATTATCACAAACCTTAATATTGCTGATACTAGCTTTTCTTGTCTTATGACATTATTATCATCATAAAAGTCATCAACTGTTCACCGCTGAATGTAAGAGGGGCTTTGCTAATTGTTACCACACTTGATAGAAGAATTAGCAACAATCTTATGACATATATAAATTAATGTAAAAAAAACCTGGTAACTATATGCAATATATTCAATACATATCTGTTACACCAGATTGATTGGTTGCTATGCAATGCTTATAAACCTTTCTTGCTGACAATGCTTACCTTAGATACAGTATTGAGTAACATTAACTAACACATTTTAACTTACATATCTAGGAGCTAAGTAAGAACAAGGACAAATTCATGGTTAAATTAATATTACCACTTGTAACAGTTGCTTAATGCAACTTAGTAACATATGTTCACCTCAAGGAGATGAAACACATATGCTAGCATCCCCTCATTGAGCTCAAGTTTTAGAATGCAGAAGCAAAGTTTAGTGAACAAAGAACTCAGCCCTCTTGGTTACTATCATGTTAACTCTACTTTTTTGCTTTTGGTTCTTGATTACATGGAGCATGCAAACACTTTAATCAAAATAAAAATGCAATATAAAATATTGCTTGATGTACAAACAGGAACTTGTCTTCACAGCAGCAAATTTAATAAACATATAATAAATTAATATTCACTTACCCATTAAGCAGATCATACCATATTAAGATCCTGTAAGAATGAAAACCAGAGCCACATTACACATGATGTTCTATTCTGCTATGTAAGTTTCCCTGTTGTCTAATCCTTCATTACACACACTCTGAAGAAGTAGTAAGCACTATTAACATATTCAAGCACATTTTTCATTAGGTTGTAGCAGTCACATTGACAGTTCCTTTGTTACCAGATTCCTTTGTCCATGAGACACAATATGCACTTATCCACTGCATAGCAACACCAGACATAACAAAAATGCACTTTACTGACACTTCTGGAACTCACAGATCACAGACACTCACGAAACAAAGAAGCACTAAAGAACGAAGGTTAAAATCGACGTTCGCGAAACAATGCGGGTTACGGCCGGAGTTGGACTAAAATCCGACACCAAGTAGAGTTAGAGACAGGTCAGTGGGAGAGGTAGACGCGCGAGACCCGGGTGGAGCGGCCACTGACCTGCCATGGTGTCGCGCCGCTCAGCTGACGCTGTTGCGCGGTAGACAAAGGGCGCGAGGGTGGCAGGCGCGAGGGCGCGTTGCTGCGATGCGCGCGCGAGCGTGCCGTCGTGCCGCCGTGCTCGTGGAGCGAGAGCTGCGAGCGCGCCAGCCGCCCCGGCCGCCCCGGCCGCCCCGGCCGCCGCCGACGGCCCACCCGACGACGAGAGGTCGCAGACAAAAAAATCGATAGGTCGTCAACCTCCGGCAGCGGTCGGCCGGAGCCGGTCCCGGGCGGGACGTCGCGCCGCCGCTCGCTCTCTGAGGGACCGTCCCGCACGAGGAACCCTCCGAGGCCTCACAGCCGAAGAAATATCAGAACCGACTTCGCCATTTTGAAACAGGAACAATGAGATATTTACTTTTGACCGCTAGAATGGCCGAGAACGTTATTCGCGACCATAAACGACCCCCCCTAGGGGTTCAGGAGACTCCTGACGTTCCACCGCATTGAATAAATACGTACTCTGACTAGAAATCCCCTCGTCACCGCTGCCGATATCCGACATCTCAATCCACACCGAATTCTACAGGCGATCCGCCGATCCTTTTTTGAGACTCTCGACAACTCAAATTGTCTATGATTTTAAAGCCATCAAACGTAGGTTTTTTATATTGCCAACATACAACAAAATTAAAAAAAAAAACTTTAAAATACGTATGTTATGACTTCAACGAAGATATTATTTAAAGAAAATGTTGTGAAAAATACGTTTATTAAATAAAAATTATTCTAAAAGAATGCAAAAGTACATGCATCTCAATTTTATTATATTGCACAACAATTTTATATATATACATTACACTCAAAAAATTTTCTGACATTAAAAATAACCCATTTTACCTTTGTCTATAGTCATCTGAAATTGACATTCTTTGTCAGCAATGGCATTAGCTAGACTGATTTATTTTACGCGTTCAAAGATACGGAACTTCAAAATTGTCACTAGTGTTTACCATAGATAATAAATTCCACTTTAATATAGGAACCTATAGAATGGTAAAGATAGATAAGTACCTAATTACAAAATAAAGTACCTAATCATGTTATTAATTAAATGAATGATTTGTTGATTGTACTAATTTATAAATTAGAAACTAAAACAATTATTTTGTCGTATATGCAAATAAACCTCAATCTAATTAGTATAACATTTACATATCTACCAATATATAATTGTATGTCATTACATATATATTGTGAAAAAGTACTATTCCAGTAAATGTCATAAAAACACCTAGCTACTCTATAATTTCTAATTCTGTAAACCACTCTTATTCTCTGCAATCGCAAACATTGCGCAAAATTGCACAACCGTTTACAATATTGAAAAGTAAGATCTCTTACGTTACCCTAGTTCTTCAATTGCTCAACAGAGGCAGCACCAACGAAATGTAAAATATGTATTGAACTTTCTATTGAATAGCTTATAAAAGTTTAAAATAGTACCTACGATTATAATAGATATAACAGAACGAAACATCCTTATAAACAAAACACAAAAGTGTGAGCAAGAACGAAAATAATTTTCTTTCTCTACGTCCGCTGTTATTATTAGATGATTCAACTTACTCGTATTTGCAAAAGTAACTGTTCAAATTAAATACCTAACTATTATAATAAAAAAAATATATAGTATTAATTAAGATTGTGTTCTACTAAAAAACCGACTATAATTTTAACAAAACCAGTTATTTTTATTTAAAAACTAAACTACGAAAGCGATTTTGATAAAAATTCTATGAGACCAATCCGTAAAATGTTCTTTTATGTTAAGTTTATGAAGGTGATTAAGTTATGAAGTAATAAAAATATATATACCACCGAACTAAGAACCTCCTTTTTTAAATTGGTTGAAAATATTTTTTAACTAAATATAGTAAAATGGTATGGTAACCCCGCCTGCGCTATCGGGATACGCTGGCGGAGCACCAGTGAAGGGTGATAGATGAGAATGAAAATAGGCCAGTTAGCACATCATGATGAATTCATCAGGAATTAACCATGATAGTTTCCAGGGGGAACCGCGAGTAGGTCGACCTGGTTGGGTATATTATTGCTAGCAATGGGATTTTGGAGTCTCCATTACTGACAATCCCTTTCCCCCGCAGTTACCATATCGAAGAATTATTTTACATGGTTTGTTTAAAAATACCGAATAATCGTGCTTAAATTCTATGTATATTTTAAACATACAAACATAAGTATGTTAATAAACTTTTAAAAAGATTAAATATACATATAAAAATTCGCACACAAACACTTATAAAAACAAATATGAATTGAATAAAAAGTTCGTAAAATTACAATAACTTCTTAAAATGAGGGCCTCATTCAGCTTTGCCGTCCCGGACCTCTGACTGGCTTATTCTGCCATTGAATACACATAAAATATGATCTAAAAATAACTGATACTTTTTTTAAAGCAAAAACTGTAATAACTCATTTTATAACCCTGGCATTAAGGCAATCACTTTAAACATTTGGCACATTTTCTGCATCCGTGAGATTAATACAGTAGGAAACTATGACTACCTTGACCCCTTTTAAATTTGATAAATATTTTAATTTATAATAAATAAGAATTTTTTTTTATTACAACACAGGGGCAAACGCATGCTCGTTTGCCCCCTGCAACACTAACGGCATTGCAGGTGTGCTGCCGGCCTTTTAAAAAGGAATATGCTCTTTTCTTGAAGGTAATGTTGTCGTATCGGTTCGAAAATACTGCTGGTGGAAGTTGATTTCAAGAGTGGTTGTGCGTGGAAAAAAGTACCTTGAAAAACGTACGGTGGAGGACCGCTACTCGTCCAGATGGTTAGGATGAAATTTTAGTTTATGGCGGGTTGTACGATGATGAAAATCAAAATTATATATAATATTACATATATAAATGTCATAGATTGTAAGAAACATGTAAAACTATGTATAATATTAATTTTAAAAGAAAATTTACGTAAAATAAGTCGTTAACTGTCCACGTAACATAGCCCTTCTCCGTATACTGCTTTAAGAAACGGTCCCGAGCCACATGCATCTACTGTCTCCCTGCAATGCATTTAAGGTCATCACTCCATATAAGTCGTTTTACATTACCTTTATCCATACAGAGCAACTACTCAAGAACTCTTCCTCCTATCCATTGTCAGTTCTTCGAACTACGTGACCAGCCCATTG
The DNA here is from genome assembly GCF_026898425.1 of Galleria mellonella. Taxonomy (NCBI): domain Eukaryota; kingdom Metazoa; phylum Arthropoda; class Insecta; order Lepidoptera; family Pyralidae; genus Galleria; species Galleria mellonella. The sequence goes on along the minus strand of NW_026442170.1, from coordinate 251,479 downwards.
CAACTCCATTTTATTTATTCTATGGAGTATGCCAGTTATTTTGGTTCTTCTAAGGATATCTTCATTTCGGATTCTATCTCGCAAAGAAACTTTGAACACAACCCTTTTTATAGTACGCTGAGCCACTTGAAACTTCTGTATCTAAGACCATATTTCGGTTTCGTAATTCATCACCGGCAACACCCATAGATCAAAGACTGAAATTAAATAAAATGAAAGGAGACGAAATGAAACGATTTGATAAGAAATTAAATAAAACGAAATGAAATTATATGAAATGATATTAATTTAAATATTTATTTATCTGCATTAAACAGGCATTTAACAGATGTGGTTTTACGTGTATGTGGTCTATAATACAAAGCCCTTTCGGAAACCAGTTTGTTCGGGTGGGTGGAAGTTTGCACTTGAGACAATTGGTTAAGACTCTAGAAAATAGTACGTAGACGCGGTTCCTATATAGTTCTTCAATAGGGTATTGTCACCCTTCTTGAAGAATAGGACTCCCGCACTTCTGCTCCATGCCTCGGGTATAACACCATTATTAATGATGAAGTTAAATAGTCTCTGAAAGACTACAAGTACCATTTTTTCACCAGCTCATAGAAGTTCTGCTGTAATTCCGTCCTCCTCCGTTGCCTTGCCGTTTTTGAGTTCTTTGAAAACTACTTCAATCTCCTGCAAACTTATGTCCGGATTATCATCGATATAGTGTCGGGGGACTTTAGCTCTTTAGTCGTTATTCACATACTAATGTAACAATGACGTTGTGCACAGCTGTCCATACAACTTCTCAATTTCACTCAAAATCTCAGATGTGTTGGAAATTATATCACCTGTGTCATCTTCAACGTTGTCAGTTGACTTCGCCCACAGCTGAACTCTGGCCATCACTTGAGCCTTGATTCCGCTCTATTGCCTGCTCAATGTATAGTATTGAAGTGGCGTATATCACGTCGTGTACATTTGGAGTTTTACGTATTAAGCTGTCTATATACTGATGTAGACGTTGAAGACTGGGACCACAATTCACGCCTTTTCCTTTTATATGGAGTACGGTCGTTATACGAAGTTGCAAAATTTAGCTCCCACTGCTAGAACAGTTTCTACTAGGTTATCGTTAATATAGTCCGCTATTTCACACTTCACCAGGCACTGAATGCGATTTAATAAAGATGAAAGTTCTCGGGGTTTTGGATAACGATGGCACGATGAAATTTTTTAACCTTTTGAGGTTTAATGTATTTCTTACCATCCGGTGATCAATTGCGGTTTCTAACCTATATCCCTGAAACAGCTATTACATTGTTTATATTTTTGATCTCGAGAGGACCGCGGGACTATCCTTAATCTATGATCTTGAATATTATTTCCGACTATATGCTACTTTTATATATTGTTTCTTTGCGTGGCAGAATTCGAACAGAGGATATCTGTGAAAGAACCAAAGTGACCGTGACATAGCCAAAGGATAAGCAAGCTGAAGTGGCAGTGGGCTGGTCACATAATTCGAAAAACTTACGACCGATGGGAAAAGCTTCTTACGAGTGGCGACCCTGTACGGGTAAAGTATACGCAGTATAGGACAACCCCTACTAGATGCAGTGACAACCTAAAATGCATTACATGAGTCAGCAGATGCAGTTGACTCAGAACCGATCCTTATGGGGAGCTAATGGATGATTAATAATGATGATGATATATCGTGAATAAGGAAATAAATGTTCTTTTTGTTCGTTTGCTCAATGACGTCATTCTATTGATATTTCATAAGGCGTACGGTGATAACATTTCTACTGTGATAGTCATGTTGTCTCTTTCTTACACTTCATCAATAACAGCGTACCTAATTTTTGTTCTTAGTTAAGCAAATAAAGTTATGATTCATTCATTAACTCTCAGACATCTATGTTTTTAATGTCTGTGGCTTTTGGTAGGTAGTGTAGCGTTGAAGCAGAAAAGAACTAGCTACTATTCTTAATCTATGTAACTGACTATCATTACACCAGACATTTGTTACAGTAGTTGGGCAAATTAAGAAAAAAGTATACTCACTATTCTGTAAAATGAGGTTTTATTTTTTATCTTCGTTTATTTTTCAATCTTGACTTTAAAAGGAAATATTGTTATCATCGAAAAACATTCAAAGAAACTTAAAAATCTGATTATTTTCTTTGTAATATAGAAACACAGTGGATTTTATGGAAGAATTGATTCCTTTATATGTCTGGATTTAAAAGCAAATATTAAAGGTACATACATTGATAGTTTGGATAATTATAACAAATCACAGAAAATATTGGTAGTTTCAAGGGTTTACATAAAATAATGATTTTTATTTCCGTTTTGAGACTATTTTTTTTATACAGCAAACAAGTATACGGCCTGTCTGATGGTAAACTTAGTCGTAGCCTATGGACGTCTGTAACACCAGGCCAGTCACGCACATGTTGCTGACCCTTAATACGAATACCCTTTTTGAAGAATCCCATGTTGTAGTCTCTAGGGAACGCCTCACCAGGGAGATCATTTCACAACCTGAGTGTTCGCGGGAGGAAACTCCTCTGAAACCTCACTGTCCATTCACTGTACAACCATTCTGGTTCTGTGATGAATGATGAAGAAGATTTACTGTTTGATAGTTATTTACCGCCTCTAGGTATTAATATGACGGAGAGAAATAAAACACACCTGGATCGGATTACTTCTATTTTAGACTAAAACAGTTACCCGATAAATATAATTATTATAAAAAACTAGATATACCCGCATACATCACAGAAGGATGGATTCTCTACGGTACGATGGTGAAAGGTAGCTGTAGGCATCATATAAGAACTTCAGTTGTTCAAAACACAATCCGCTATACAGGCGGTATAAGATTTTTTATACCACTAAGGTGGCAAACAAGCATACAGCCCACCTGATGGTAAGTGGTTAAGTGGCCTATGAACACCTGCAATACCAGAGGTATTACGCGTGCGTTGCCGACCCTGAAGAAACCTCTTTACCCCCCTTTTGAAGAACCCCATGCTGTAGTCTCTTGGGAAAACCTCGGCAGGGAGTTCATTCTACAATCCGAGCGTTCGTGGGAGGAAACATCTCTGAAACCGCGCAGTACGCGACCATTGAGGCTGTAGGACATGAGGATGAACTGCCTGTCGATGGCGAGCCGTACGATGGTAGAAAGATTCAAAGAGAAGCAAAGTCTCGCCTTAAATTATGGAGCTCGATACCGCCTGTTAACCTAGGATCGTTCACAATTCTTATAGTATGCTTCTGGATCATATCAAGAGGACTAAGTTGGTACCCAGGACCTCTCGCCCACAAATAAGAACTATAGGGGGGAAAGGGTTTGCTAATAATGGAGACTGAGAATCCCATTGCTAGCAATATACCTAACCAGGTCGAAACCTCGAAAGGGTCGAAGCTCCCTGGAAACTATCATGGTTAATTCCTGATGAATTCATCATGATGGGCTAACTGGCCTGTTTTCATTCCCATCTATCACCCTTCACCGGTGCTCCGCCAGCGTATCCCGTTAGCGCAGGCGGAGTTACCATACCATTTTTACCCATAAAAAAATGAGAACTATACTCCATATGGGGTCGAAGTTATGACATATAATAGCAGTCTCTGTCCTGGGGTGAAGTACTGTTTCACTTTATTTACCACTCCCAAGCTTGACCTTGTTCCCCAGATGACCTTGGAATTTAATCGTACTGGAAATGTCCACATCAATAATCTCGAATGTTTTTGGCGGTGGTAACGGACATGTTCTGAAATGTTGGAGCCACAGCAAATGGCGGAGAATACGCAAGCTAAGGTACAAGCTTGCATATTCACTGCAAATTGCGTACTAAATTTAGTCCACCCTAGTCAGAGACTTTGGGCAAGAGTACTCTATATTCTGTTTCGGTTAGAAGAGTGGGATATGGTAGTGAATTTACAGAGTACACGGGCATAACACCTTAGTTCTTAGGAATGGAAACGCATGAGAGGTATCATGGGTGAAACAGTATACTCTATTATGTTACTTTTTTTTTACAACACAGGGGGCAAACGAGCATGCGGCTCACCTGATGGTAAGTGACTACCGCCGCCCATGATCACCCACAACACCAGCGGCATTGCAGGTGTGCTGCCCGCCTTTTAAAAAGGAATATGCTCTTTTCTTGAAGGTTATATTGTCGTATCGGTTCGGAAATACTGTTGCTGGCAGTTGATTCCAAAGAGTGGTTGTGCGTGGGAGAAAGTGTCTTGAAAAACGCACGGTGGAGGACCGCCACTCGTCCAGATAGTTAGAATGAAATTTTAGTTTATGGCGGGTTGTACGATGTCGACTCTCTTATGTCTATGGTACCGTCCATGACAATAGGCGACGGTTACCACTTTCCATCAGGTGGGCCGTCAGCTTGTTTACCACTCTAAGTTGCATAAAAAAACGTGAAAATCTATATTTGAATATCGGGAGCTATTGTACTCTATGTGAGCACCCTGCCGTCCAGTAAGATGCTGCGACAGGGAAGGCAGATCTTCAACGCCAATCAATGCCAATACCTTGTTTCTTCTGTAAGTATATGTACTATAAGTTATATTAACTCAATGTAGTAATTATAAGTGCTACACCTTACACAAGTTTAAATAAATAAAATAAAAAAATGTAGTGTGAAAAGGACAGCATCACCGTAGTAGAGTATAATTTTGCACAAAAACATACAGTAACAACAATAAGTTAATAACAATATTAGCAAAGGCGAACTTATCTCTAAAAGAGATTTCTTCCAGCATTTATTAGCGTCCTTTTATATATAAAACTAGACTAGAGGACCCGGTAAAGTTCGTCTCACTTGCAGTACAACGTCATTTATTAAAAGTAAGCCGAGGTAGCGATGCTCATACAAAATAACCAACTTTAAATTTTCTATTTTTCAGTTGAACTTTAGGGTTTTTTCGACTTTTTCTCTTTGAAACCATCCTCGTATCATCATCATCACAGCCATTATCCGTCCGCTATTGAACATAGGCCTCCCTCATAAACTGCCATAAAGGACGGTCTGAGTCACCTGCATACACTGACTCCCTGCTATGTATTTGAGATAGTCAAATTCAAATTCAAATTCAAAAATCATTTATTCATGTAGGACATTTTAGCCGCTTATGAACGTCAAATTTTTACATTATAATCAAGTCTACATTATAGTTATAATACAAGTTTACATTATAATAAAGTCACTACATATAGTGGGGTGACGTCTTACACTGCGTTTGCCTGTATGAGGTCGCCACTCAAGAACCTTTCTTTCCCATCAGTTCTTCATTCTTCGAGCTAAGTGACCAGCCCATACCCACTTTAGCTTGCTTATCTTTCTAGCTATATCGGTCACTGTGGTTCTTTTGCGGATATCCTCGTTTCGAATTCTGTCACGTAGATACTCCAAACATATTTGTCTCCATAGTTCGCCGAGTAATTTAAAGATTTTTTCATACCACAAATCGTGTAGACCTTGTTTCGGTTTCGTAGTGGAAACACGTATTAGCTAAAGACCTTCGTCTTCAAACTTTGAGGCATTCTGGATGTGAAGATACGGTGTAGTCTCCAGAATGCTGGCCAGCCTAGTTGGATTTGTCAGTTAACCTCTTGTTCAAAGTTTTTTTTTAATGGATGATAATGGAATGGTAACTCCGCCTGTGCTAACAGTATACGCGGGGGGAGAAGGGATTGTTAATAATGGAGATTATTAGCCCCATTGCTAGCAATACACTCTGCTAGGTTGACCTCCTCGCGATTCCCCCTGAAAACCATCGTGTTTTATTCCAAGTAAATTCTACACGATGGAAAAGGCAGGTCAGTTAGACCTGCCTTTTCATTTTCGCCTATAATCCCTTACTGGTGCTTTACCAGCGTATACCGTTAGCGCAGGCGAATATGCTATGCGACATATGATAATGAAAGGGCAGGTCAGATAACCCATCGTGATGAATACACGGTGGTGACAGCTTTCATTTTTTTTAACGTCTGGAAAATGCTTTATGCAGACCGTTGACTATACACCTTGAATGGGAGGTGAATTGGTACTGTAGGTGAGATTCCCCGACTTATATAATTTCAGGCGGGGGTGTACCCACCAAAAACCAGACGATATACCCTCGAGACCGCAAAACCATATGTGGGAGACATGGGTTCGCTTTCGCACTCACCACATTGAATTCAACTTTTGTTTCCAGAGGGACCACAGGAAGGTCGCCTTGAATGGGATATGGTAGTCCGCATAGCACTAACTTCGAACAAGAGGAAGAAGTGATTAATTCTGCCTCTCGTTCGAAGTTGGACTTACGTAATCAGACAAGTTGTCCCAGGTATATATAATCGTCGACAACTTAGAGCGTGGTGTTCTCAAACATGACCAGTATAAGGTGTGAGATGGACGTTAGTTATGATTTTAGTCTTGTCCATAGCTCAGCTTTAAGACCTACCTGTTGAGAAACACCGTTGAGGTCCATTGGTGCATAGTATTCAGATCCTCCGAGGGATCCCGCCATAATTACTATATCATCGGCAAACGAAGGCGAGTGATGTATTCGCCATTGATGTTTATCCTCGTTCCAAATCCTAGTATTATAACTAATAAAATGAAAAAAAAAATATATATATAATTTTTAATCGGACAAGCTGTTTATGAATTAAAGCGAGACTAATAAACAAGCATTGATATTTATATATTTGTTTAAGAAGATTACTATACTGCCTTACTATAGTAAAGATTGAAAAGGATACAAAATTTTGAGCCTTTTTTGTCGAAGGGGAAATGCTCATGCAGAAAAAAATCCGCATCTCATCCCAATCTGCCGACCTGTAGTGCCAAATGCGACGTCTACCCGTAGAACGAGGTGGAGTCGGACTTAAGAGGCACTTCGCTCCGCACCAAACAGTGATCCCCCGGGGGCTTCGACGGAGATCACATAGTTGTCTGGGTGGGTGGTCAGCAGAAGGTCCAGCAGTGAAGGTGAATGGTCCAACACATCAGGGATTCGCGCAGGCGAGGAAACAAGCTGTCAGACCATAAGCTCATGAACAGATCTTCCCGCATAGTCGGTTGTACGCGAACCAAGCCATTCGGCATGGTGGGCATTAAAGTCGCCAACAATCACGACTTCAGCGGAAGGAATCTGCTCAAGCAGGGAATCTGTAGCCATTTGGACGTGCTCAATTAGTTGGTCGGTTTCAGTGTTACCGCTGTGGGATTATAGGCACGCAAGATGCGGGGATGGTCATTGCAATCTACGCGCAGCCATAGAATGGACAGGTCCGTACCTTCAAGAGCCTAAGGCGTCGACAGCAGATATCCTCTCTGACATACGCACATACACCGGCAAAAACAAACAATGTTCAAGCTTATACCCCGGGTAGGTCAGGTATGATGTTTCGTTAGGAGGGGATATCTGTGTCTCCGTGAGGAAGAGCAATGCCGGCCGCGCCGTTTCTAGGTGGTGGTGGACAGCGTTCAGGTTTGAATGAATTCCCCTAATATTACAGAGGCTCACATTGAGCAAAGGGGGATGCTAGAAGTCTTGCTCTGTTTGCCCTTGGTCCCATAGAAGGGAATAGAATCAGGGCATCCTGCTAATGATTTACCTCCTGGGGTATATTTTTTTTTTAAATTCCACTTTTTGAAAGATGGGGGGACGGAGTTGGGGGAAAGCATAAGGAAGGGGAGCAGCTACCCTCAGACCATACGGAATGTGGTCGCACTGCTAGCGTCGGTATTCTGTGAGGGTGTGGTACTTCCCCGGTTGTGAAAGATGCGCCCCGGCAGCGTCGGCTCTACCACCTACATTGCATCTTGCTGTCACACTCACACTTGCAGGCAAATGTAAATTAACTCTTGCTTTCTAGATATTATTACGTTATAATACGTTCTTTTTATTTAGAATCCTTAGGATCGTAACATGTATTAGATGTTTTGCCTTGTCTGATTTTGGTAAGTCCCTTGTACCTGAACGATTTTCCGTCTAATATTTCGTTTATTATTGGATAATACCATAGGATACCATACCACACATGTATTTTGTATAATGTAGATAAGAATGACATGGATGCCATTTAAATATTACTATTTTATATTAATATTTTTGTTTGTCTATTTATTTGCTCATTACATTGCACCTTCAATTATATTTTGTTATTCCTGCCTACGGTCAACTGGTAGATAAAACCGTATGGTGTTAAGTCCATTTATATATAGAGATTTAAAATTGATTTTGGCATTGTATTATATATGATAATGGTTTTTCTTATGACCACTATGATTTCAGTTACACAATTAATATGTAAAATTAAATATAATCTTAATCTATAATAGTTAATTATTAGTATTAAATATTGTAAATAACTTGAAGTGTACAAAAATAATTAGTCTGTGGTGCGTTCGAGTTTAAAACTGTAAACTGCAGGTAATAAATAAATAAATTTACACTATCTAGGTGTATTACAGTTTAATTAATAAATAAATTACTAGTGGTTGTAATTTTTTTTATTTCAGTAGTTTTTTTTATGCAACTTAGAATGGCAAACAATCTGACAACCCACCTCATGGAAAGTGGTAACCGTCGCCTATAGACATGAGCAGTACCATGGACATAACAGAGTATACTGTTTCGCCCATGATACCCCCCCATGCGTTGCCATTCCTGAGGACTCGGGTGTTATTTCTCTGTTCTATAAATTCACTGCCATATCCCACCCTTCAAACCGAAACACAGTCATGCAAACACAACTGCTTCACGGTAGAAACACGAATGTGTGTTGCGATTCATTAAGGACTCGTAGAGGCTTACCTTACATTTTACATACCATACCTACCATATTGGCTCTGCAACTTCAATAGCTTCGTTTCAGCGATATGGAGTCAGCGTAGCAAATGTTATCTCTTTATTTTTAGTTAATATTATTAATGATCATTATCGTCATATCAGCCTTTAACTGTCCACTGTTGGACATAAGCCTCCCTAGGGAGGTTTTTTTGGCAAACAAGCTGACGGCCCACCTGATGGAAAGTGGTAACCGTCGCCTATAGACATGAGCTGTACCATGGACATAACAGAGTATACTGTTTCGCCCATGATACCCCCCATGCGTTGCCATTTCTGAGGACTCAGGTGTTACTCCTCTGTACTCTGTAAATTCACGCCATATCCCACCCTTCAAACCGAAACACAGTCATGCAAACAACTGCTTAACGGTTGAAACACGAATGGGACAGAGATAGCCAAGCAATCGACTTTTGTACAGTCTGCCAATAGTTGCCACGCTTAGGCTTTAGTGATGTTTTAAGAGGGACGCTGTTGTCCATCCCTCGTCCTCCCTTAGTCGCCTCTTACGACACGCACAGGAAAGGAAGGGGCGGCCTATTCTATATAGCGGGAGCACATGGCGAGTTAGTTATATTAGTGATACTGCCCGGACATGAGCAGCGCGCATGCAACTGCCTGCCTTATGAGTTTGAGCTGCTTGTAACAGTGGGTGGTACGTAATAAAACAACACTATTTAATATTACAAATGACTATAATTTTGTCACAATTTTTCCATACAGTGTTAATAACTTTTTACCTTACCGCTATTTATAATACATTACTTAACCATTATTAATGTTGTATTTCATTTAAAATTTTCCTGTTTAATATCTAATTACATTCCACGGAGTCACTTTCAGATGAGACATTAAAATTTAAATAAACCAAGGGCCGTACAAAGTTTAGAAACGAATTCGACAACGACCTCAAACACTTCATTTATGTTACACTAAAATGTAATTCGATTAGATCTTATTATACTAAAAATATTTTTTGCTTAGTCCACTACGAGAATATCGTTAAAACTGTACAAACATTATTAACTTTAAAGTTACCGCTAGCGTAAATATTAAACGGACACACGAACCGAACCGAACCGAACCGAACTGAACTGAACCGAACCGAACCGATCTCGGCCTCGGCCTCGCTCGGAGAACACGCGACAGCGCTCAACAGTGACAATAGTGTATAATCATTCATTAATTAATTAATAATAGATTAAGGTAAGTATAATATAATAAATTGTACTTTGTAACGCGCCACGCGGACGCGCGCCGCCGGGGCGCTGACGCTAGCTAGCATTACACGCAACTACGCTGTCACTTTACACACTTTGTACAAAACTGCTCCACATAACGGTAAAACTCTAAACTGGCGGTAGATATTATTAAAAGACGTATTGAATATGTGACGGATGTGTTGTGAATAATTTTACATTGATAAAAATAAACTTACGGAAAGGATAGAATTACATTGCAATTCTAAAATAAAAACCTAATGGAGACAATACTGGTGAAGTGTAACAGTTTTGTATAAAGTGAGTTTTATTATAAGTTTCGCGTATCTACCATGGAGAAATCGAAGACATTACCATACTTTTATGAGAGCGAAATCTATCAGTGAAACGTAACATTATCAGTAAAGTAACATGGGTCGAAAGAGGTCTAAAACATTTCACTCTCCCATACGAATTTGACAGACAGAGAGGTGTGGTAGATATCTATAAAGTGTGCTCTACCAGACATTGATGGCGAGATAAAGGTCATTACACATTTCGATAGGTTCCTTCAGTTTAATATATTCTGGATAACCGATATGGGTATTGGGCCAATATACAGATACTGTAACTACAATATATATATATATATATATATATATATATATATATATATATATATATATATATATATATATATATATATATATATATATATATATATATATATATATATATATATATATATAGTTTTAGTCATACTTGGACCCATATTTCTTTAAGGAACTTTCACTGACAGAAATACTTTATTAAAAGTGATGCTAATATTTCCGATGCCACCCTGTATAGCCCAACTAATACAAGGCCGACGGCCCGGCCGCCGCGTCGTCCGCTTCGAAATAAGCACCGTAATGAAATGCGAGTCGTTTGAGTACTGCGGCCACGGGTCGCCTTGGCTGTGCGTGTACTTTATTTATTTATATGGAGACAATATCATTATTTAGTTTGCTTTAGAGATGATAAACATCAAAATGTACAATATTCCCTTATTTATTATATTATCCGCTAGCTTAGTGTAATTAAGGTTTAAGCCTACACCCACGTCAGTACTGATCAGACAGCCAAGGCCGGAAACAACTATTAACGGCATACATAACAAGCAAGTACAAATATATCATAATAATAATAATAATTAAGTATCAATAAAATTGAGCTAACTTCTCCGTCACCTGTCAGTCGCCGTTACACAATCTTACAAAAGGTTCGACACACGCTTGCATCTATAAATTGTAATCAAATTGCAAACATATGCAATCCCCCAGTTAAGGCCGTGCACGCGGACATGTTTGCCGATACGCAACGTCAACACATAGTGATACAGTCAGGCGGTCAATATCGATATCGGCGCAAACTGTAGCCGCGTGTACACGCCTTAACACGATCCGCTGAGCGAAAGTGCTGCCGCCAACAAATCACTCGAATTATATGTTTAAAAATTATATGATAATCTAAATTTGAAATACGTAGGAGTCGATCCACTTTCAACGGCACGTGTTACTCAGTTCACTGAGCAATGTGACGTGTTCGAATCACGCTTGGAATATAATTAAATAATAACACGAGATCTAAATCTGCAAGAGTGTTTATTGATAGATTAACAAAATTGAACACTGAAATATCTCATTTGAAATCTTTAAAAATGTCATCCAAAGTGTTCAATAATGCTTAAATGTCATTTAACAATAGTTTATAATCAATCAGACAGTTAAAAAGTAGGCGGCAGCACTGGTCGCTAGTGGCGAACCCTAAATCACTAAAGGATAAAACAAAACACGCTGATAATATAACCAGAGAGGCGTATATATGTCGAGTAGACGGCGCATTCGCATACGGTATCACGTAAATTTAATCCGAATAGAGAGGCGAGAACTCGTAAATGTTCATGACATCTTTATTATTGCTTTCAATCGAGACTAATCGTAACGTTATTGCTTTGAGCTCCTGCATATGTATGTTTTGGCACGACAATACTGCTATATAAACGATAACCGAGGTGCAGCAGACGGAGCGGGTGTTGGGGAGGAGGGGAGTAGGTGTATGAGGGGGAGGCGGGGGAGGGGGGGGGGGGGGCAAGCGACACTAATTCACAACCAAGCGTCGCGCACGCGCGCGAGTTACATACGAACCTAGTGACTACAACGTCCGCACAAGTTGGCGCACTGATCGACACGTGAATCCGTTGTAAGCAGCGGCAAACTTGTGCGGAGGTTCAGCTGTTGAGACATCAGTGCGGGCCCGTGAGTCGTGCAACTATAATTTTAGTTGATCATTATGGATTTTTACACTTGTCATGAGAATGCGTTGATTTAAATAATGTGCATTTTTATAGTAGGATGTAATGTAGCCCCATAAACAAAATACATAATTATTTCTGGGATATAGCTTTCTTATGGTGTATGTAACAACACCAGACCCCAGCAAATATAGGGACTGCATAATACAAGATGAAATAATGGCTCTCACCAAATGTTTTTTAAAACTACGTTTTGAGGAATTTGTCAGCTATAGGAATTACAACCATATCTCAGTAGCATTAGAGTTCTTTTTCTAATAGTGTTATCACAAATATGAATGTACTTGTTTAACGGGATAGTTTACGTTAGCGGATGTATATGTACGCGTCACTGATGTCGGCGAAAAATGTTTAAATACTATTTATAAATTGCAAATCAATACGAGATGTAACAACACTAGGAAATCCGAATTGACACGTAGTAAATCTATTTTGTTGATAGCTCATATGTTACTAAATAAATTTATAATGTCACTTTCCAATTTACATTAACTCCCTTCAATTGTACTACACGAGAACTAGAGCAACGAAATGACAAATGTAGAAAAACAAATCGCATAACAATTGTACTAAGATATAATGTTACAGAGAGGATTTATATAATTTCATCATGTATTGCCACGAGTGTGAATGAATTATACAAAAATATACATACTATACAAATAGTTGAGCGACTCAATGCATGCACCGGTCGACCTAGCAGAGGGCGGTGCGACTGCGACGCGGGCCGCGGCAGCGACCGCGGGCTGCTTACACACAGAGGACACTAACACTAACTCGTTGATAGAGACTTACACTAACAGCTAAGATTTAGTCCAGCGCGACCCATCTACTTATCATTATGCACCTGATAGGAAAGTCGAAAGTCACTCGAGTTTGCCGAACGGTTCAGTACTAACGACGTCATTATACACGACCTAGTAAAATATAACAATAATAATAATAATAAAGACAGAACACTACTCTTCCGACATTGCACTCGGTTGCAGCAAGGAATCCGCCATTGCACGCAAACAGAGGACGCATGCAACGACACACAGCTACGCAAGAATTAAATATACTCATATACAAAAGACGCGACCGTCGAAGTCAATTTGTGCTCGAGCCACTAGCGCTACACTTGTGTGAGGATGCAGTCTTATGTTTATACATTAATAGAGGGGAAAACAGTTCACAAATAATACGCAAAACGATCGTAATAAGAGATTCCCTAGAATACACAGCAATACAAAACATTCAGACAGCGACTGGCCGAAATATTCTCAAAGTCACAGAAGAAAATAAAAAAAAACTATTATGTGAGAGAAAGCTCCATCTATTGCTCGCCCGTGGAACAGAAACACACTTGACTTCTGTCAAATCGTTTACTATAAAAAATATATCTTTACATTATCATACCACATAGTGTCCGCTAGCTGTATAAATTCCAAGTGTGCTTTGTTCTACAGGTGAAAACTAAGTGTGGAAAACAAATAAGCAGAGAAGGAAACAAGATATTTTGTTCACTTTATCCTAAAAATTCATACTCGTTGTGTTGAAATCAGACATTCGACGGTCGTCATGCAGAATGTACGTGTAAAACAGTATATCTGATAATGTAATTAGATTACGGGCGCGACGAGAGGCGGCGCTCGGCGCGAGTCGCGTGTACGGGCAAACGCAATGTGCAAACAGCTCTAGTACTCTGTCCTAGCGATTGCAACATATATATATGAAAAAGGATAATAAAAAAAATCAATATGTGTATGAAAAGGCCGTCTAGCCATGTTGCCGGCAACAATAATTATCACACGGAGGTAACTGACGAGAGGTTCGGCAATCACGACATTTATTAGTTTTGAATGTGTGGTGGGAAGGTATTATCAGTAATGGACATACTAACTAGTAACCTGTCAAGTCGACCTCCACGCGGTCCCCCTAGATATCATCGCGATAAATTTTTCTTAAATCCCCCATGACGGGCACATTGATGTGGCTTCGCGTTCATAATGAACCTCCACCAGTGCCCTACCATTGTATACTATTATTAGCATGGGTAGGGACACCATTAAATTACTATCGATTAAAAGTAGTACTAGAGCGTTTGCACTCCGCGTGTACGTATTGGCCGGCCGCGGCCGCCGCCCGCGCGCCCCCTAGCACCGGACTCCATTACGGCGGCGTGTGTAGGCCTTTACTTCGATCAGCGTTCACGATTTCCAGCTAACACTCGATGCTGGCAATGCTCATCTATCTAGAACAGTCATATCTAGCTGTATCAATGGTTACGCCAGTCTCGCATAAGATATAATAAAATAAAAACTTACATAAATTTTTAATCCCTCTATCCCCTTTTATTTTGGGGATACCGTAAGGGATGGTTTAAGGAACAAAGCACTGAACAGTGCAGGACTAGGGTAACTCGAATAAAGAAATTTCATTTCATTTAAAATCTTCAAAATATATTGCCGCGATGTATAATATAAATAATTGTATACTGAAATTCATTTATTTATTAATTTACAAGAAACATGATCCATTTGTACACAGTAAGCCAGTGTATTGGGCAAGCCCTTTAGACAAGTGACAAGCGAATTTGTCGATGGAAACGACATCGCTAGCGAGTCCTTGAGACAGAATAAGTTAGCAACGCCGGACGACTCATTCCAACGCACGGACTGGCTAACGATGTCGATTCCATCGACGAATTCGCTTGCCACTTGTCTAGAGGGCCTGGTTTGACTCTTAACCGCTTGATGTTTCTTCCCACACTTTAACTTTGTATGTGTTCGTAAATAAAAAATATAGCTAGAATATAACTGTTGGAAAGAGACGAATATATTACATCAATTGAGACTACAGCGCTTGGAGAATCATTTAGATCGCATTGTATCGCGCGGCCTCCACTCGTTTAGTTACTTTAAATAAAACTTCATTATTTGTATAACTTATACATATTGGTGTTTTATATTGATAACTAGTTGATGACTGCGACGTCGCCCGCCATTTTTTAATTCACGATGACGTCACACTTCGTGATCATCCTCACGTTTTAAATTTAAATAATTTTTTATTGATTTTTATTTTTTATATTAGGATACCAACTAAAAAGTCCATATTTAAGATTTTGTTAACAGCTTAAATGCTAAAACAATTATAGAAAATATGACGCTGTTATTAAAAATGCAATGTTACTTGAATAGTGGTATCACTGTCTCTTTTAGATAGATATGTCCCATTGTAACTATATTCATGAATTACAAAACTAGGGCATATACAGTACAAGCCTCGTGAAAGGATTCCAAAATCTTTCATTAGTGTTAAAAACACGTATATAACAGCCCTGGAGTCACAAAGTATCATACTAAACAATGGACGATGTCACAGGCAACGACTAGTTTTAAAATATAGTAAATATTCTTGTAATAGTCTGCTTGGAAACTTATACTTACAACATTTAAGTACATACAACGATTAAGCACAAGTATTCGAGTGTTCAGATAGTGTGTATCACAGACAAAAGGAAAACTAATGTTAAAAAGTTGAACAGTAGGCGTGGCACGCGGCAAACAACTTGAACATAATCATAGACAAAGTCTATATCAGTCTTGCGCAGTCTTTGCACAGTACAGTAACAAAATCCGATGAGCGTTATTACATTATTTGAAAATTAGACTCTATTGCACTTGATTTAGGGACTAAAATTGCCAAGCAATGTCCATACAATCGTGGGATCTATTAAAACACATGTATGCCCGCCCTCATGTCTAGTACAGCGCAAGTGATGTTCAAGTCACTCCCCGGCAGCGACACCACTGACTAGGTGCGACACGCGCGCAATTTGATTACATTGTGGTACACAATATACGAATACATACACGATTGTGTTTTGTACAAAAGCAAAAATATAGAAATAAGTGTATTTAAATAAAAAAATAATAATAATATCAAAAAAGCGTAATAAAGCACTCATTATATACACACGCAAGTGTCATTGTAACTAGTGTCGAGGTGTGTCGCGCGACTCGCCACCCGTTACTAGCAACACTGAGAAGTTTACAACCAAATTGAGATAACACTGGAAACACCAACTCGAATTTAAGGTAGGGGCCCAGTTACTGTACAGTAATGAAAAAGTATCAAGAAAGTATCAGAATTATGAGAAAAATAGAATATAATTAAATTACTAAGTCGTTTATTACCATATGCTGTATACAGGGCCGTAGCTAGACCCAAGTTTAAGGTAGGGCCAAAGAACTTTTCGGTAGGGTAGAAGCTATAATTAAGTGACTTAAAAAAGCGAATCTGTCTAATTTACTTGATATCTTTCATTTTAGTGTAGGGCAATGGGCCTTTTAAGATAGGACACTGCCCCCCCCCCCCCCGCCCCTAGCTACGGCCATGACTGTATAACAAAGAAAGTAATAGTAAAACTCAATAATGACAAAATACAGGTAAGAGCGACTTGTAGAGATTGGAAACAATGGTGGGTGGTTACCTTTTGTTTAGCATCTACCCCAATAGAAGTAGTCAAGAGTTGCTTATAGAAAAAGATGGTTAAATGGGTTCATTATATTCTATCTCACTTAAACATAGCAATAAAACAAACCTGACGAGTATCAAAATAAAATTCAGTGAATACAACTACGTTGGTGTTGAGTGAAATCTCCATATGATTTTAAACTTCTTGACTTTAGCACTTCCAGTGTTATTAAACAAACACAGTTGATTGCCAAATTAAATACTAACTTAGGTAACTAAATATAAACTGTACGATCCTCTTATAAAAACGTTACGTTCATCATCGTAAGTTACACTACACACATTTGTCTGTACTTAGTCCACATTTTGTAGCGTTGATATACCGTTTAAAGTATAATACATTATCGAATTAAGTATACAGGTAAAAATAAAATAACTGCTGGTTTGAGTTTATACAGCGCTCACTGCATTAAACTTATTCATATTTATTTTACATATTTGCTAATAGATGTCACTGTTGGACTACATGAATAATAACATACTAGAAATGTTATAAGTAGGGATTCCCAAAGAGGGTTGACCTCAAGCAGGCGGCCGGTCGTAAAACTAAGCCAAATTTTTTTGATAAAAAACATTACGCCGACCTCTTATAATAATTGGGATAAGGGTAGGAAGAAGTTATTTATATTTGCTCTACAAATCGCAAAGCCGGCTCCACATGGAGTATTGCTGTCACTAATAGACCTTGGAATCGAACTTAGGAGTGACATAGAGATGGTAACGTTGATATAAGCTGACGGTACACGCTGGTGTCGCGGGCGGCGAAGTGCGCGACCACTATTTAATTATAAAAGTACAACCAACGGTCTCTGATAGCTAACTACGTGTACTGCGATATATAGTAATAAGTCAACTGCGATCGAAAAAGCTACAGTAACGACGTACCGCCATAACGTAGCATCAGCTGATAAAACAAACTAGAGTCAGCAAAATAGATATTAAAAAAAATAAATTTAACATCAGAAATTTCAGTTGTCTTGCAAACCGTACTCTTCACACAGTAGACCTGTCGAGGTAAACATCCTTGCTATTCATGTTTAGAGCGCACAGTATATGCGTTTCGTTAGCTGCCCGAGAGCGTTCAGTTACTCCGTGCGAATATGTCCCCTGCCCACATAGATCCCATGATGCAGATCCGTTGGGAAAATTCATATTTTTAATTCTTGCATTGAGAAATTACGATTCTCTTAAGACAGTTCGTTTCTTTAAGAGAGTGTAGTTGCTCTAGCAGATTGTGGCTTATGTATTCTTGTCTGTAGTTTTGTTTAATTTTATACAATTATTCTATTTATAATGTGTAATACAAAAAAAAATCAAATTTCCATTTAACAAGAGCTATTGTTATTTTTATTTATGGTGCAATAAAGAGTTAAATAAATAAATAAATATTGTCGAGTTTTTCTTGTTCATTATTCTCGACTGAAAAAACTTTCCGAATTACGCAGTACAATAAAAATATATATAGTCTAATTCGGATATCTCTACTCTCTTCACCAACGTACTATGTAATCATAAAAAATACTATTCCTTTTGAGGATCTGGATTAGGGGACCCAAGTGGACATTAGCCAACAATGTCAGTACAGTAACACTAAACACAACTGCGCGAGGCTAGCGCACGCGGCGCACACAAAATATATAATAATAAATATAAAATAATATATCTTAAGCAATCTTAAATACCCTGTTGATATCATTTTTAGAAATTAAAATTTCTTCATTTAAAATGTCAAAAAAAAAAAAAAGAAAAATAAATAAGTAATAATATAATGCGACGATGCACACATAATTGCCGCGTCACACGGACTAAGAAGGTTCGAGAACAATAATATAAACACTTTCAAAACGTTGGTACTCTGTTGCACACACACACACACACGCACGCGCACGCACGCACACGCACGCACACGCACGCGCACGCGCACTGTGCAATGTAAGTGAGAGTATTTGTGCGCGATATAAGCATAGAAATCATTAATTATCACACGAATATTAAAAGTCTAACGTAGAACAACACACAGACACTCCCATTTACACGTGGACGACGTCTGCGCTGCCACGCGCGCCGTATCGCGTAACTAGGCTTCGATTCGTATTCGAGATTCCTGATTGCCGAAGCAGTTACGCGAATACCATTAGCCACATCAGTTTCAACGAGTCCATCGTCACCTGTACACGATTACATTTATTGATTGAGATTTAATAAATAAATAATAAAACCGTGGCATGGACTCGTTACGCCGTGTGACGTCACGCCGTAACGCGCGCACGTCGTAATATGTTCATGTGTGCACCGCACCAGCGAGCGTGCCGTGACGTCACGCGACGTGGCGTGACGTCACGCGACGCCGCGCCGCTGAGCACGAGCGACCGATCGACGAGAGCGACCCTCCGCGGCGACATTCCATCTACTATATAAATTCTTTCGAGTAAACCTATCATTAACGTATATGTCTTTATTACGTATGTTATTTCGTTTTAGCCTAGACTTAAGATTTGTTTTCATTGTTTGTGCAAAGGAAACATTTCACTAATTTAAGATTTTTTTTTGTACAAGATTCTTTATAGAGCGTCCCGGAGCGATGCTGCTTCGGAGACAATAGTCCTCGGTGCACACCGACCAAATACTACAATCGAGGACCTCTACATGTGGACTGTACACGAGCCGACCTCTAAATACCATCAAAAGTGGAAATAAAACTTTAACAACATACAAAAAGACTTAAGAGATAAGATTGCGTGGAGCGCGGCGGTACGCACACGCACGCACACGCACACGCACACGCACGCGTCCGCGGACAACGAAACAACGAACCCATGAGCACCCTATATAAATATTATGCATTAACTTACAACGTAAAGTAAACAGTCACTCGGTACAACAAATTGCCACAAAGCTAAATAATAACTACGATTTCAGTTCACCGAATTGCTCAACCACCACTTAAGTAATATCCACTGATAATGTATCCGTATTGATATTTTAGTTATTATTTAGCGTCGAGTAAGTAGCCTTACAATAAAATGGCGCGTGTATAATAAAATATAGGTTATAATCTTATGTAAAATTATGCTATTCACTAGCGATCCGAAGCTATGTAACTGATCGGTAACATTTAGTCAAATGCAAAGGTGTCCCATGGCAATAGTTAGCGGCCATCGACCTCCGGCGGCGCGGAGCTAGTATTACCCGCCACTCAGTCCCGTACTCACATATACAGACACGAAGGTCAATGACCGCTATGACAAAATGGCCGCCTCGGTGCGACTGTAAAAATATAGTTATCGTGTATAAAAAATGCTAAAATTCAATTATAAATAGTGCCACCGTTCCATGTGACGTGTAAGTAAGTAAAACCTAAACAAAGTATACAACACATATCTCATAGGCCGTTCTTGTGACTTAGATAAAATTATGTACCATTCGGGCGATTTGCGTGGGAGCCAGAGCTGGCGAGTGGGCGCGAGCCGTTAATTTTTATCAATTTGACTAGCCGACACGAATTAGTAAGTGACTAGAACGCGAAACACTCCACTGGCAAGATTTCGAACGACGACTGCGACGCGATCCCTCGAGCCGGATCGCGCGCCTATTCCGAACACAGCATTTTCGTATGGCAACAAAAATGGCCATTCACTATAAATATTAGACGACACCGAAGATCACAGACATTCCGAATAAATTAAGCGCGGCCCGCCGCGCGGCCCGCAGCCCACCAAATGCGCCCGCGCACTAAAACTAAACAAGATCACTCGCAACTACGCCGGCTCGCCCGCCGCTCGGCCGAGCCGCTGGCCGCCAGCTACTGGCCGCCAGCTGCTGGCGCAGCCGCCGCAGCGCGCGGGCCGGCCTCACACGTCGCGGACCGACCGCGAGACTACCTGCGGTGCACCTAGCGATTAGTCAAACAAACGTGTGATGGACCGAAACGGAATACGTACAATATTTACAAATAAACCCTACAAATTAAGCTCCTCAGTTGAAAAAGATTAAATTACATCACTAACGATCGCTCTACACCAGTCGCAGTGACCCGTCCGCCGCTCGAGTGGGCAGTTCAGTCCAATTGGCTACTTACACTAGGAGCCGCGAGGTGGCGTGGCGGTGGTGGGGGAGCCACTAACAGAAGCCGCCGAAGCCGACGGAGGGCACGGAGGGCACGGCGGGGACGGGCGCCTCGCCGTTCTTGTGCAGGTCGATGAGCGGCGGCGCCGACAGGTAGTGCGGCTGCAACACGACACGCACCAACTATATACACTGCCACGGTAACGTATGATTGAAAGCTGGCAAGTAAAAGGCGAAAGAAAAATATCGTATAGCATTTCAGTCGAAAAAAGAGAATATGGATGATGGATTTCGTTGGGGCAAGTCGTACTGCAGTCTCGAAAGTACTGTTCATATTAGTCAGCAATGTTACCATCACTTCAAGCGATAGACGACGATGACAATTTAACAGAGTCGTCATTATCTAGACAGTCGGAGCCGCGAGGGGCGGCACGTCTTAGTGCTTAGTTGGTGTAAAGCGCAAAATATGACAGGTGCAGTATAGAGAGTGGAGAGTGGAGAGTGGCGGGCAGCGTGCAGCGTGCAGTACCTGCTGGTGGTGCGCGGGCGGCGGCGCGCCGTAGCCGTTGTAGTAGCCGTTGTAGGGCGCGTAGGAGGCGGGCACGCCGGCCGGGTAGCCGTACTGCCACTCGGACAGGTAGCCGGGCGTGGGCCGCATCACGGCCGTGCCCCAGCCGCCGCCGTAGCCCACGAACGGCGCGCCGTACCTGCACGACACACGCTCACATTCGGGACTGGCACAAGACTATCCAATAAACTGTGTATGCTAACTTTAATAATCCTGTTCCAGAGACTAAATTACGAATGCGTTTAAATGGCAACTGCAAAAAGGAAACGGCTATATAAGAAGTAGTTATTAAAGTGTGTGTCGGGTGTCGGGTGTCGGGTGTCGGGTGTCGGGTGTCGGGTGCGGAGTGTACGAGGATGGCGTATGATGGTGGCGGTGGTGTCGCACCCGTTGTTGCCGTAGGCGGCGCCGCCGTAGGCGCCGTAGGGCGCGTAGAGCGCGGGCGCGTAGTCGGGCAGCGCGGGCGCGGGCGCGGCCGCCAGCTCGGCCGGCGCCGCGCCGCCGCCGCCGCCGCCGCCGCCGCCGCCCGGGCCCTCCGCGATGGACGGGATCTGGTCCACCAGCGACTCCAGCCCCGACAGCGACTTGGACGCCACGTCCTGCGACTTGGGCTTCGCGGCGCCGGCGAACTCGGCTGGCGATGCAGGCGCGTGGTGCTCGGCCGGCCGGAACGCGGGCGCCGGCAGCGGCGAGAACGGGCCCTCGCCGCCGCCCGCCGCGCCGCCGCCGCCGCCGCCGCCGCCGGGGGGCGTCGACCTGCCGCCACGCCACATCGTTACACTCAGCCCTATGCTTCACATTACAATATAATCTAGGACAGTTTCTCCATACAAATACTTCGTAAAAGACGAGTAACTTTTTTTATACATGTGTGGCAGACGAGCTGACCGCCCACTTGACGAAAAGTGGTAACCGTCGCCTATAGTCATAAACAGTACCATGGACATAACAGAGTATTCTGTTTCGCCCATGAAACTCTCCATGCGTTGTCATTCCTGAGGAGTAAGGTATAATGCCTCTGTACCCTGTCATTATTAGTACATTACTGCAGCGGCCAGCAACTGAGGCATTGTTGGACGACCGTGCAAATGTGGACTGAGACGCAGCCGAGGCACACATACCGTGAATCCATCTGTACCTGGTTGTGGCCAAGGCTTGTTTAGTACTTTTCTCAAACAATGCGCGGAAATCAAAAACACAATTTTACTTTTTAATATCGAATAACGAACAATAATAATTTTCCACGCGTCATATTGTTCCTTTGGTTTTTTTTTTTTTTCAATAAACAACTTTCTATTTGCAAGCCAGTTCGAAATTTAAATAGTTACTTCCTTGGTAGCCATGTTTCGAAATAAAAGGTCATTCCATTTTTAAATTACAGAACAGATATGAATATACATAGTAATTTATCTGGCCAGTACGGCAATTTTGATTTATCTCGTAGAAGCTTGTCAAAATAATGCTCACATTTCCAAGCATGTTTGAGAAAAAAATGTAAATCAAGAAATAACAATGTAATAAATAAATATTGTATAATTAAAAAATATAAAACATTCTAAAAAATCCCACAGATGTACAGGTATAATTTGCATATACAGATGGTTGAAAAAATAATAGGAATGCAACTGACCTGTTGAAATTGCTAGGATACATGGAGGGATGCTGATGTAGCTGGTCTAACCGTGGACTCTCCGCCACACCGTTACCTGGAACATATTACAATCATTGTTATGCAAATTGTAATGAAATATTTTATTAAACTAGGTGTTAATCTTGCAAAAGTCTTATAGTACTAGGCTCCCAGTAGCGATCTAATAAATTGCTTGAAGATGGTTCGTTTAGAGGTGGAACACGTCTTGCAAAACGCGCGTGAACAAAATGGTAGTCGGACGATTTGACGGCTAATATGGAAGATTGTGGTACTTCTGGTAGTAACAGTGGTGGTCAATCCTCGAGTGTTGGCAGTCACACACACATACTAACGGTAGCGGAAATAAACAAAATAATTACAATCCAATAACCAGTATTATGAAATGTTTAAAAAATTGTTTAAAAAGCTATTTAAATTATTTAAATATTGTATTTTATTAAGATAATGTATGTACGAGGGTCATTTGAAAAGTTCCTAGCCTAACATGGTTACAGTCATTGGTTTTTTTTAGAACTACCCTCATTTTGTAGTTACATTTTTTAGCAACAAGTATGCACAGTTTAGTTTATTCACAGTAACTCATTGTTCGTTTACACGTGATACCGTAAGTCAAGTCGGAGCTATTTTTGAAAATGGATAAAATTGAACATCGTGCAGTGATAAAATATCTGAATTTGAAAGGTTTAACTCCAAAAGCTATACATGAAGACATGTCTGCTACTTTGGGTGAGTCCGCTCCTTCATATCCGACTGTTAAAAGTGTTATGAGCTCGGAGGAGAGTATGTTGAAAAATAAGAATAAACTCAAAATCGTGTGGTTTCATTATGTATGTTAGGCTAAGAACTTTTCAAATGACCCTCGTACATGTTATAATTTGATTATTGACAATTAACGTTTTATTCTACATTAAATCAACTGCTTAAAAAAAATTATATAGAATTTATTTAAAAATATATATTGGTGTGCCTTTATCATTAATACGATTGAAAATGTCCTTTAATATGAATAAATAAATAAGTTCATATTATAGGTATTCTACTGGCCAATGGCAAAGACAGTGCATGGGGGAAGCCTATATCCAGTAGGGGGCAGTTTACCCTGGTCCTGTTGGTAGTGGTAGTGTTCGGGCTTGTCCTGGTCGGGCGAGTGGTGCGGCATCGCGTGGTGGTACATGCGGCCGCCGTCGGCCGCGTCGTAGCCGGCGGCGGCGCCCAGCCGTCCCTCGCCGTCGTACAGCGAGCCGCCGAACGAGCCCGTCCCCGGCGGCGCCACGCCCCCCGCAGGGGACATCTCGCTTACGCCCGGATTTGTCTGGCAAAACCATTTTTAAATTATAGTATATCGTATATTTCATTTTGCAAGCTTTAAATAAATAAATAAAATAATAATAATGCGATAAAATTAGTTTCTTATATTTATTTATAATAGTTAATATATTAAAATAAGTAATTCTGAGACACGTTTTCTCCCATGATCGCTCAGGTTATGGAATGAGCTCCCTGTTGAGGTTTTAAGAGACTACAACATAAGATTCTTCAAAGGGGGGTTAAAAGGTTTCTTTAGGGTCGACACTGCGTGCATTCTAGTATTGCAACCGCTCACAATCAGATGGGCTGTAAGCTTGTCTGCCATCTTAGTGGTATAAAAAAATTAAAACTATTTTTTACAAATCTATATTGGTTTCTACCGGCGACATCGTCCGCGTTAACGTGATATATTAATTTGATCGCGATCATCAGTCAATATACAAATACAAATAATATTTAGGATTAAAAGGGAACATAGGCTATTTTCTGTTCTGTTTAATCTATATCTTACATTACATCACGTGGTCGCGATCTTATTTATAGTACTCTATCTGTCCAATGGCTATGCATATTAGTGGCGGTGTTGTTTGCACCTTGTTGTAGTCGGAGAGCGAGGAGTTGCTGTTGCTGCCGGGGTGCATGTCGGTGCTGCCCATGGGGCTGGCGTCGGGGTCCCGCGGCGGCTCGAAGTCCAGCGCCGCCATGCCGGGCGACACGGGGCCCGGCGACGAGATGGCCGCGCCGATCTCGCTCGACAGCTCCGCGCCGAACGCGCCGCCGCCGCCGCCGCCGCCGCCACCCGCGCCGCCGCCCTGCACGGGAAGGGAATATTAGCAATGCGGACTGCCGGTTCCATTATTAGTAATGTTCTTCGCAGTCCTCTTTAAAAACCATCGTACTAAATTTCAGATGAATTTATCATGATGTTATGGATTGCTAGTAATGTGGTCTAACTGACCCATTGCTAGCAATATACCCAATCAAGTCGATTTCACGCGGTTCTCCCTGAAAACCATAGTGATTAATTCTCGTGGAATTAGTCATAATGGGCTAAACGATCTGCTTTCATTTTCACCTATCATCCCTCACTGGTACTCCAGCATATACCGTTAGTGCAGGCGGGGTTACCATTCCATTAAAACACATTAAAAAAAAAGACCCGTCTTTTCACTCACACCTATTATCCCTCACATCCTGACAGGGTATACTTTTACCGCAGGCGGTGTAAACATTCCATTATCATTTATTAAAAAAAACACACACACACACTCCAAGCACACACGCTGGCATGCTTCACGCCTAGCTACCGTGTATATATGACCTTATTTATTTTCCGTATCTATAACGCAATATGTGTAACAAAGTTAACTGAAACATCTCTACCACTAGAAATATAAGTCCCAAAATGTACATAGCGTCATATAACATATTAAAATAAAATGAAATTAGTTTATTTGCATTAAACAGTTTAAAATTATCACAAAAGCCACGTGATAGTATTTTGGCACCTGTTTAATTGCCTTAAGCGATGTAGGCATGCAAATATTTACATTTTATAAAAAAAAAAAAAAACAAGCGGAAAAACAAAACATAATAGAGTATACTGTTTCGCCCATGATACCCCCCATGCGTTGCCATTCCTGAGGACTCAGAAACCCAGTAAATTCACGCCATTATAATGTATACATTATATATATGTATGTATATATTATCATGTATACATACATCTTCTATTTAGAAATAGAAAAAGAAAAGTGCAAGTGCTTTGATAGTCGCCGTAGTAGTTTGAGTGACAGTCAACTGTCATTCAAAATATATATATTCTTGTTTTTTACATAATTATCTAGATTCATAGCTACACAGGTGGCAACAGCATACATTTCTGTTTGGAAAACAGTACAGTATTTCCCTGTGCTTTAACTTATTTCGTTTTCACATGAAAAGATTCCAGCTCTAGTACCTGTTGCATTTTGGAGCCATCAAAATTCAAAAAAATTCAAAATTCAAAAATCATTTATTCATGTAGGACATTTTAGCCGCTTATGAACGTCAAATTTTTACATTATAATTTTATATTTACCCTACCGTCCAGTTCGGTATATAGATCCAATTGAGAAGAACTGGCAAGAAACTCAATTGAATTACTTTTTTTTTTAAAGCCAGTTTATTTACAATGTATATTTATATAGGTGTCTATGTCTAACATTAAATGAAAATTCAGTGCATGAACAACTATTGCCATGCACACTCGTCATTCAAGTAATCGTT
Organism: Galleria mellonella; assembly: GCF_026898425.1. Classification (NCBI taxonomy): domain Eukaryota; kingdom Metazoa; phylum Arthropoda; class Insecta; order Lepidoptera; family Pyralidae; genus Galleria; species Galleria mellonella. The sequence continues at coordinate 224,675 of NW_026442170.1, read as the reverse complement.
TAGTGAGTAATAGGCTTTGCTCAGTAAATATGATTTAACAGATGTTTTGAATTTATTTAAGGGTAATTCCAACATATCCTTTGGTATCTTATTGTAAATTTTTATACCCCATAAAAGACCTATTAACTTTTTCTAAACTTTTTGTCTTTAAATCTAGTATTAATATTATGAATATTGCTTTTTGAAAAGATTTTTATGAACATATAGGATATTTGAATATATAAATTGAGTACCTGAATTGCCATTTTGGAGCCATCATACAGTATACCAATATAATATATTCTTAATATCTGTCATCCTTCTTTAGACTAATCTAGCAGTATCAGTATCAGTGTACTGTCCAACTTTACGCACGGCAAAAGCTGCTGAACTTAGTTTCGCTGCAAGGCTTTGAATTTGTGCACCCCATTGTGTTTTATTATCTAGTGTGATTCCTAGAAAGACAGTAGATTCTAAATCATCCGTATACCAATATAGGTCATCCTTCTTTAGAGATGGCGGGCCATGTTTCCACTCTTCTCTTCTCTTCAGTTCTTCTTGAAGATGTATTTTGGTGTTATTTTGTCACACCTCATGTCCATATATATGTCCAAGTCTTTATCGACCTCCATTTTTATGTAATTTATAAGTGGTATAATAGTATCTGTTCCATGATTCTGTGTACTGCAGTTATTATGAGTAACATTTGTAGTAAGCTTAGGGCTTGAATACGTTCTTTATTCTTGAAGCATATAGTAGTCAGCAAATAGGATATTTTTTTTTTTAACCCACAACACCTACGGCATTGCAGGTGTGCTGCCGGCCTTTTAAAAAGGAATATGCTCTTTTCTTGAAGGTTATGTTGTCGTATCGGTTCGGAAATACTGCTGCTGGAAGTTGATTCCAAAGAGTGGTATATTTTCTTCAACAGTCTAGTAAATCATTAATACAAAGCAAGAACAGTAGTGGTCCTAAAATGCTTCCTTGTGGTACTCAGTTTTTATTACTTTTTAGTTTAGACCGTACTGTCACTTTTTGATTGTCAATTTTCTTTACTAATTCAACACATTGTTTTCTATTGTACAAATAACTTCTGAACCATTCGAGAGCTATTCCTCTAATATCTATATTGTCCAGTTTTTTAGATAATTGATTTATTAAATCAAAAGCTTTGGACATATCACGAAATATGCTAACTATGGCTATTTAGTATAAATTTATATGTATCTCTCAGCTTAATACATAAGCTTACTATTAGTAGTAATGAGTGAGTGAGCGAGTGAGTGAGTGAGTGAGGGAGGGGCGGTGGCTACCTGTGCGGCGAAGTGATGCGTGTCGGTGTAGGTGGGCGTGCGCGAGGCGGGCGCTGGCGACGAGTGCTGGCTGTACGGCGTGTGCGCCGGCGACGGCGTGTAGCTGTGCAGGCCGCCGCCGCCGCCGCCGCCGCCGCCGCCCGCCGGCGACGCCGCCGGGAACGGCGTCGTGCCGCCGCCGCCCGGCGCCGGCGACCGCGAGTACGGCCGCGCTTGCGCCTGTCACCAAGCATTCGTATGACATTACTACACAGACCACTCGTATTGTGTTCAATTAAGTAATTAAAATTAGAATAAAATTAAAAGATTAATGAAATCATAGAAATTTATTCATTTACTAAGTTTATTACCAAAGAAATTTATTTAGTTATTTTTTTATGTATGTAACATGAAGTTTTGTATTATGAAAGTATAAAATGGAAATAAAAGTATCATAAATAAATAACAGATTACCATTTTTAATATCGTGAAGACGTTTAATTTCGATTAATCACAAATAATAATTTTTAAATTCATCGATAATAACAATATCCGCACGTCATCTGTACAATCAATATTAAATAGTACGTACTGATTCTCTACCATGGTTGATAAACAAATACCGAGGTAGTAACAATAATTCGTCACAATGTCGAAAATGTAGCGGCAGGAAACAAATGAAAATAGTAAAAGCAGGCGTGTTAAATGTTGTGGTACCTGCGGCGCGGGCGAGCGCGAGTAGGGGTGCGGCAGCGGGTGGTGCGCGTGCGGCGACTGCGAGAAGCGCGCCTGCGCGGCCGGGCTGGCCTGCTGGTAGGCCGCCGGGCTGTGCGAGTACAGCGGGCTGCGGGCCGCCGCCGGCCCCGCGCCCGGCCCCGGCCCCTGCCCCGGCCCCGGCCCCGGCCCCGGCCCCGGCCCCGCGCCCGCGCCGCGCCCCGCCGGCGACCCGTAGCCGGCGCGCGGCGGCGACGGCGCCGAGAACGCCGCCGGGCTCGACGGGTACTGCGCCACCATTCAATTAAATTATTTCAAATTTGTTGCGATTATTATTTTAGAGGTATTGCATTGCATGTTAATAAAGAAATTATATAACTAAAAATTCATCTAATAAAATAACGGATGTCTGATGATTCCAAGTAAAAATTTTCAAAATGTAGTATATCAAAGAAAATAGAGTAAAATTCCTATATTTATATAAATAATTTCATTAATAAGAAATTAATATTAGGTCCTTACATATGAAATTAGCGTTTTATAGCACTGGCCACTTCGATCTGAAATATCTCCTTTTTGGTTAAGAATTCCAAATTCAAATTTATAAATTCATTTAGATTTGAGTTTTGAACAGTCATTCATTTGTTTTTCGTCATAAATTTTTTCCTTGGCGTTGCTTATTACCGCACAGTGAAAAACATGAAGTACCGGTATATTTACGAGTACGAGTTCTACCGTGGCACCAGTGCTGCAGAAACAGCTCGAAGGATTAATGAAGTGTACGGCGTTGGTGTCGCAAAAGAAACCACGGTATATTTTTTGTTTCAACGTTTTCGTTCTGAAAAATTCGACCTTCAGAACCAACCCCATGAACGGCCGGTAACCAAAGTGGAAAATGAACTATTAAATGCCATTGTGGAAGCAGATCCATCACAAAGCTCTTCAAAGATAGCTCTAGGCTTCGGGGTAAGTGATAAAACTGTATTAATCCACTTGAAGCAAATCGGGAAAGCAAAAAAACTTGAACGATGGGTACCTCATGAATTGAGTGAATCGAAATTGCAAACGCGCGTCGACTGCTGTGTTACTTTGCTCAACCGACACAATAATGAAGGAATTTTAAATCGAATCATTACTTGTGATGAAAAGTGGATACTGTACGATAACCGGAAGCGCTCGTCGCAATGGTCGAGCCCTGGAGATCCAACCAAATCCTGCCCTAAACGAAAATTGACTCAAAAAAGTTATTTGTGAGTGTTTGGTGGACTAGCGCCGGTATCGTTCACTACAGCTTTCTAAAATTTGGCCAAACGATTACGGCAGATATCTATAGTCAGCAACTGCAAACCATGAAGGAAGAATTAGCTTCTGAACAACTAAGATTGGTCAATCGCTCTAGGCCACTGGTGCTTTACGACAACGCAAGACCACACACTGCACAACAAACAACCACTAAGTTAGATAAGCTACAATTGGAATGTCTGCAACATCCACCATCCCCGGACCATTTTTCCGGAATTTGGACAACTTCTTACAAGGAAAAAAATTTAACTCCGATGTAGCAGTCCAAATCGCCTTCAAAGAGTTTATTCTCACCCTCATTTTTTTACTAAAGTGCATACTTTGATTAATTAAAAATATTATGCAAAAAAAAAAAATCACTTCATATTTCTCATATACAAAAAGCACAAATTTCATATGTAAGGAGCTAATATATATTAATTAATAAAAAATGTTAAGTAACAGTTTAGCAACTATCTGAGACGTCTTGTTTTAGATAAGAACAGATGTTGTGTGTGGTGTGTGTGTAGGTACGCACCTGTGGCTGCGGCGTGCCGGCGGGGCGCGCGGGCCCCGGCGAGTAGCCCTGCGGCCGCGGCGACGCGTACACGGCGCGCGGCGACGCCGCGTAGCCCGCGCCCGGCCCCGGGCCCGGCCCTGGCCCCGGCCCCGGCCCCGCGCCCGGCCCCGGCGACCCGTAGCCGCGGCCCAGCAGCGCGCCCGACACGTCCAGCGGCGACTCCATGCCGGCTCCTGCGGACCACGCCCGTGTATTTATACGCTACAGATTATTATCGGCAATATACCTCTAATTATCTTATACTACCTCCGATTAAAATAATATCATTATAAAGTAAAAATGAAATAAATTACTGCAAGCCTGATCTTGACATGATTGTTTATTGACTTAAAATGTCATTGTAAAAAAAAGTCTGGCCGAGGAGTCCTATTGATAAATTCAGAGGGTCAAAAATAAAATCTATTTAGACAAATTATTTTAAGACTATGCAACAAATTAAAATATATTTTTTGACATCCTAGCTAAAAACTAAACCAAATTATGAAAATGCAAACATATATGCTTTCGATGCAACCCTGTATTTAATTATTACATTTATACCTAGCTTTTGGAACACTTGGCTATCGACACTTGCGCTGGAAATATGTACGGCGTTCATGGGTAAAGTGTCTATATAAGTATACAAAAGAAATTACACAAATGCCGTACAGTAATAAATGACCTATGTTGCTTCAACAATTATCGGCGAATTAATAATTTGCACTGACTTCCGGCACCACCACTTTAGTACGGCACTGGGTTTTTCGACATTTATTTTTAATCATCTATAAACTATAAGAAAGCCGTACATTAATAATTAGTCGTAATTCCTCACTCGTACCTGGGACATTCCATTTATTCCCGTACTCACCTGTACCGCTCAGAAATGACGGCATAGTGCTCAGAGATATTTTCTGATATAGTAACAGCCTTCTAAGAGTTATTCACATTGGTTTATTTCACAGATAATTTTTTTCCATGGGCTACAAGCCCATGGAAAAAAATTATAGTCTAATATTAAAACTAGTATCAGCTAACGCTGTGCATAGTGGGGGGAAAGGGATTGTTAGTCTAACTGACCCATTGCCAGCAATACACCCTATCAGGTCGACCTAAACCCAGGCCCGTTAGTTCTAGCGGAATTCGTCACGATGGGATAACTGACCTGCTTCATCCCCATCTACCGCCAATATATACCGATAGAGCAGACGGGGTTACCATTATCACCCATAGAAAAACAAAACACTGTGCGTAGCAATAAACGGTGTAAAAATTTAAATCGATTATTTAGTTAGTTACTTCTAATGAATGTAATGTAAATTGCATTACTGTAGCTGTACCTAAATAAATAAATAAATATATAGTAATTGTATTATTATTGCAACGTTGATGTTTAATTTTGTGTGTTAAGAAGTTATATGTGTGGACTGACCGACAGCGGCGCCGGGCGGCTGGTAGTAGGAGCCGGCGTCGGCGGCGAGCGGCTGCTGGTGCGGCGGCTGGTGCTGCTGGTGCGGCGGCTGGTGCTGGTGCTGGTGCTGGTACAGCAGCGAGCCCTGGCCCAGCGGCGACGGCAGCTGGCTCTGGAACTCGCCGTGGCCCAGGTACGGCGCCTCGTGCGGCAGCGGCTGCAGCGACGGCAGCTGCGGCTGCAGCATCGCGTTCGCCTGTCGCGCACATCACACGTCCAATTGTAAATTTATTATATAGAATGGCAGGGAAGATTACTGTTAAATGTTATGTTTTTAATATTCATAGGTAGGGGGAAAGGGACTGTTAGTAATGGAGACTGAGAATCCCATTGCTAGCAATATACCCAACCAGGTCGACCTCCTCGCGGTTCCCCCTGAAAACTATCATGGTTAATTCCTGATGAATTCATCATGATGGGCTAACTGGCCTGTTTTCATTCTCATCTATCACCCTTCACTGGTGCTCCGCCAGCGTATCCCGTTAGCGCAGGCGGGGTTACCATTTTCACTCATCAAAAAAAAAAAAATATTCATAGGCAACAATTATAGCTTTCCGTCAGTTTGTTAAATTCAAACATATATATTTTAAAATTATATATTTTTTTCTCTTCTACTGGAAAACTACACGAATACCAGGAATTCATCTTTACGTTCTACAGATCCGTCAAAGTGGGTCGCAACATGGTGTCTAATGCAAACTGCTGAGGAATGAAATGCTCTTCCTGTTACTGTGTTTCCAAAGAAATACCACCAGGTTCTCCACCGTGTATTTTTCAAGGCACTTTCTTCCACACACAACCACTCTTTGAAATCAACTTCTTGCAGTAGTATTTCCGAACCGATACATCATAACCTTCAAGAAAAGAGCATATTCCTTTTTAAAAGGCCGGCAGCACACAATGTCTCTGGTGGGGGTGATCATGAGCGGCGGTAGGCACTCACCATCAGGTTAGCCGCATGCTCGTTTGCCCCGTCGTTAAATAAAACTTTGGATTTTTGTCAATGGCGAATAAATATTATCTGGGTAAGCGCTCTGTCTTAGATCTTATCATGGCTTACCATCAAGTGAGGTAAGATCAAACACAGATCGTTTTATAATAAAATATATATATCTAATCACTAATGTATCTATCTGAGTCACCTGTTGCTGCTGTTGCTGTTGCTGCTGCTGTTGCAACAGGAATTGCTGCTCCTCGGGCCTGATCTTCTTGGGTCGACCGCGCTTCTTTTTGGGCGGCTGGTCCCCGTTGGGATCGAGGACTGGCGGCGGCCGCGGCTGTCTCGGGGCCCGGGGCACCGGTGGGGCTGTCTCTCCGTTCTCCAGCTTCACCTTCTTAGGTCTACCTCGTTTCTTTTTGAGTGGAACCTCTGTGCCGTCTTCTAGAATGATCGTGTCGCCCGGCTCCGGTTCCATTGTCAGTCTGGAACGTTCTCGGGTTAGCACACGGGCAAGGGAATGCAAATATAATTTTAATGGATTTAAAATAAATTAGGGTGGGACCTAAAATTAATTTACAATAATCAGATAGACTATGTCTTATCTGAAGTAGGAGTCAAAAGTCTACGGTAGCAGGATACATGCAAGTTATGAATATAGATAAACAGATAAATGTAGAGGCCAGAGGCACTCGGCTGATCCTGCTTACTCCACGAGGGACATAGCGTGATTATGAAATACGTTATTAACGCATGTGTGTAAGGTCAGAGCTATTCGAGACTTAGTTCTAATTGCCTTCCCTGTAAAAGAGCTGGCCTGAAGACATTGGGTGTTTTTTTTACAATTATAAATTTAAATTAGAAAAGCTCCGGAGATCCTCATTTTCGTCATAGGGCACGATAAAAATGTCCCTGGGGCACACTGAGTAGGGTAACGCTAGAATACCATAGATATAACATAGAATAACTATCGCTATCTAGTTCCAAACAAAGCCGAGTAAATCAGTACCTAGATAATATGCCCAGCAGTATTTTTTATTATAATTTCAGGTCATCTGATCCGTCATCATCCATCACCAGACCATCAGACCATCTGGTCAGAGGTCATCTTTTGTGTCATATTCCATTTGATGGATGACGAAAGTACAAAGAAAAGTACGCCGTGGGGGTAACCCAAGGTGATGAAATGAATAACACGAAGAAATTTATAAACATGCCGGGTAAAATCAAAGTGATTAGCATCCTTTTAATGCAGTATTTTTCCAAAATACCGAGTGTTCTTGTGATAAAGGATAATATTGGAATGTTAACCCTGCCTGCTGGCAACAAACACACTGACAAGGCACCAGTGTGGGATGATTGGGAAGAATTATTCAGTCAATAAAATATTCCTTTAAAAGAATGGTGATCATGTCGATTTCATGGTGTGTAAATAATTAAATGAAAATACTACTCATGCGCTGCTATAACTTAGCCAGAGCTTAGTCGACTGAAGGTTTAAAGATCCATTCCGGAGGCTTGGGGCAATTTAAAGCCAAGTGCCCACATTTTAGAACAGTTAAGACTGGCTGGGCTGACTACAGCCACACATTTCAATATTTAAGTGCGGAATCTTCTATAAACATCTAGACTTACTTCCTGTACTGATCACACTCACACAAAATCACAATACTAGGTGCTGAAATGGCTAAACTAAATATGTAACATCAACCTCTTGTGGCGAGCGCAGGCGAGGGACATCTGTTCGTGCAATCAATTTAATCAGCGTGTCCTTTGGACAGTGTTTAGAGTACAAGAGTCGTGTGAGGACTGGGCGGACTGGGCGGACGGTCCCGCGCCGGCGCGGCCGCGGCGGCAGCGGGCGCGGTCACCTGGGCGCGCGGTACCTGCGTATCTCCATCTCCTCCTGCGGGCGGCGGCTCGTGTTGTCGGGGAACACGAGCTCGGCCTCGTCCACGTGCGCCACGAGCCCGTTCAGGTAGTCGCGGAACTTCTTCAGCGCCGCGTAGAAGGGCACCTTGTCGGCCGCGCGCGGCAGCTGTGCGCACCGCGCCGACGACGACGGCATCACCCACATGTACTGCGGACACGACGCCACGCGCGCCCTCATACACTACCCGCGGTACAACTCTACTTACACTCTAACTAAGGGTATGACCGTGATTGATGCACCATTTTATTATAAAGTAAACTACAGTAGTCACTGGTACCCATCCTACCAGTATCTATTAGTCCAGCGTGATCAATAGCGCAAGGGGACTGCCATTCTATTTTTAAGTGGCTACCAAAAGATGTTTTCAATTTTTCTGATATTTTTTGTAACTATATTTTTTATTTTATACAATTTTCACAATTCTTTTTATAAAACGCATTTTATTTAACGATTGAAGCTACCATTTATGTTTGTGGAGCAAAAAACTGTTTGCAGTGAAGTTAAAATCTATAAAACACGCCATTCCATGTTCTAATTTCAAATATTTAAATGTGTAGGGTATGTACAAACTTCTTGTAAGTAAAATCATACTTATGAGTCATCTTGTTTACAATTGAAGTAGTTTCGTTTTTCACAAAAATGTACAGAATGTAACAGAAATTTTAACATCTTAGGAAGGGAACTGATCACGTTCACTAAAAAAACTTAAGTAGATGAAATTATAAAAAAAAAAATGTAGTCTCTCCTAAACACGGTGCATTCAGCTGTTGAATTTTGGATTTACAAAATATGTCCTAATATGTTCCATTGCATGGATGGATTCTTAGTTTCCAATCAACATTAAAAAGAAACAGGTTTTCAATTTGGTTGCATTATTTTAAAAAAGTTTATTACCTCATAACTCCGTCAGCTGTAAACCAATTTGGATAATTCCTTTTTATCTGAATGGATATACTTACAAATTTGTCTCATACATTTTTTTTTCAAAATCGGTTCAGCAGTTTAGTTTTTAAATTTAAATTACTGGCTTTGCCACAATTGAAGTAGGTTTTTTTGTGGAACACAATTTAACATGAGCAGCTAACGACTTCGATTTCCTCGTGTACTAGGGGGTAGGTTGTTATCAATGAAAAGTATACTAACAGTGTTGGTGCCGGCGATGGTGTCCGGCTGCTTGCCGAAGCAGAAGTCCTTCTTGCCGGAGAACACCTCGTAGATGAGCTTCCCGTTGAACACGGCCACCTTGGGCCGGAACGTCTGCAGCTTCTCGAGCAGGATCGCGGAGCCCTCCTTGATCTCGCGCCGCGTCAGGTCCGCCGAGCCCTTGGTCGCGCGCGGCACCATGTTCGTGAACCCGATGCCGAAGTTCAATAACTGAATAACAACAATGAGAATATTTTATATGCAAGTAAAACAAATTAAGCAGTAGCGTCCCTCTCGAAACATCTTGAAAGCCTAACTCTAGTTGCCAATCCGCCTGCCAAGTGTGGCAATTACTGGCAAAACCCCTAAAGGGGAGGCTTATGTTATGTTATGTTATAAAACATTATTTAACTAGCCATTCATGCAGTTTTCTTTAAAATATCACTCCAGAGAGGGTTTTTAACACTTTGCTGACCGGGAATTCCGTCACAGTTTACTCTCTGTTTAACGTAACGGTTGACCGGTAGAGAATGCTATCAGGCATTAAGTCTGTCCTGTTGACATATTTTAATGTATGCAAAAGTATAAATAAATAAAATGGTTGAAATCTTTGGAATTAAACTAAAATTATGATAAAAACCTAAATACAAAGAAAAGTAATTTTTTGGTCATGAACGCTTTGTAATCCAAATGGTCTTGCCCGCCGTGGTAGGAGGAGGTACCTATACGCTAGTGCAATGACGAGTTCACTCGTCACCGATCAGCAAACTGTTAAATTATATGGAAAATTATACTAACATTCTGACTGCCATATTATATGGAAATTTTTGTGTCTACTTCAAAATTATTATGGGCAATTTTATTGTATTTGGGAATCTGCTGTGTAATGAATTTATTGTAGTTCTTTGTTTTATTTGAAATTATTCTAGCACTTCTTTAAGGAAAATGCATAATTCTTTTATATACTTACAAGCTTAAGCTTAGAAGATTATTTTTTTGTAAATAATGGACGACAGGATTTCAAGAAATCAGCATCAAATATAGAACGTAAGCATTTCTTTTGTGTCATGAACACTGGATATCTGTAGTTTCCATACTACATAGTAATTAAGCGGTACTATATGACTGATGCAACATGTGCATGGTAAGCAAGTCAGTCGATGGAGGATATTTCATCATGTTTTAATAATAGACTTAATACACCTTACTACGTGTTTTAATAGAATTTAATGATAATGTAAATAAATTGATGGCCAAACTGAGCCGACTGTAAAACAGACTGCTGATGTCTAAATGTAATGTAAATTGGACTCTCTTTTCCGCGCTTAGCCTCTCATTTGGGTCGTTGTGCTTAGAGTCGTGACTAGTACAGCCAGCCCAGCTCCGCCCAGAAGCACAGAAGTTTCCTGGGATCTTCACAGGCCTCACGGAGCGACCTCACCGTTCCGAGAATTTCTAAACATTGAGGGGCCACAGCTTCATATTCCAGGATTACGTGATTAGCCGTTTCTTCGGCGTCAAAACAGCCTCGACATAGAGGCCTGTCTGTGGCTCCTATTGTGTATAAATGTTAGTTCAATGGGCAATGGTCCGTTATTGTCCCTATCATTGTTTTAAGTTTTTTTTCTATCTACATAGTACTAATGTAATGATGTCTAATAATCGTACATTTATACGATTAATCGAAATAAAATTATTTAATTAATTAAAAAATCGATTAACCGATTTAATGTTCCGGTTTGTTACTAATTGCAATTAGAGTGTTTCTGTGATAATTGTCACTATATGTCTATTAGATGCTATATAAGAAAAAAAATATTTGGGCTAATCGATGTTCAACTATAATTTTTAGAATCTTTGTCTATATGTTTGTTTTAGTATCATGCTATAACATTAAATTATTTTTTCTATTTGTAATATCAACATGTATGTACTTAGTCGCAGGTAAAATTTTGTAGTAGTATGTAGTATGGAAGACTTATTATGCTGCCTTCGCTGTACATAGATGCTTGTGACGTAGCTTACATGGATAACGAAACAATATAAGGTACCTTGTAATCTTCGTCGGCGCTCATCTGTTCCCTGGTGAGGCCGGACAGGTACAGGCACTTCCAGAAGTGGTTCCCGGGGCCGGCGTAGTGGTGCCCCTTGTACGCGGCGAACAGGCCCGGGTTGATGCCGATCTGAAGATACAAACACATCATAAGTGCATATAGACGAAATTAAATGTTACAGTGGGCCTATAACTTGTTTATAATATTATTTTACATATTATTGTGTATCATTTATTAACTGTCCACTGCTGAACATAACTTCTCCCATAAGGTTTGGGGGATTTTGTCAAGATTTTGAGTAAGAGGGGTTTTGTCAGTAGTTGCTACACTTGTGGGACGCTGCTGGCTATCCCTCTACCACAAGCTCCCTTAGTCGTCTCTTACGACACCCACGGAAAAGGAAAGGATGACCTATTCTATGCCGGGATTTACACGGCTGGCATATTATTATTATTATTATTTTATCATAATTAATAAATATGTAAAAAAGTATCTTCAAAGTCAGCAATGCGCATGTGATATTCCTGGTGTAGCAGGCTGCAGTAATCGTTTATCCCCCAACGACGGACTATATGTTTGTTCTTGCTTACCACAAAGGTATAAAAATATCAAAACAGAGATTTGTTAGAAAAAACACAATGCAAATTTATTTCATATCAATTGTTTCATTTTCAGAATTCTCATATTGTCGATTAGGTATTGCAAACATGATTTATAATTTTGGACCCCAAATCTTTTAGAAAAAAAAGAGTTTTAGCTTAGCAATGCGTCTAGACATTCCAAATGTACTTATATATAGATTCGCGGATTACAGTTCGCGACCGGGAACGGTCACTTTCGTTTTAATCTCTATGACGAACTAGGTCACTCTTTTGGTTCGCAGCTCGAGAGCCGGAAACAGGCCGCTCACTACCGATCGGTACTGGCTGCGCTCTCTTGCTGTTTATTTCATTTATTGTGTAGAATAACGTTTCCAATGAACGATCAATGACAAAATAATACATCATTTATAAGTTTAACTACTGTTCTACTGTCATACAAGTCGCAAATCCGGCCCTTCATGGAATACTGGTTATGAGAATTAGTGGCGATCCCGAGCTCACAGCCGGTATCGAGCCCTTAAGTTCTATCGCTTGTATAGCGGATTGTGTTCCGAGGAATTGTTCGAAATAATGTCTACAGATACTTTCTATCATCGCTCCTCTTGCTATCAATAGGGAATTCATTCTTACTCGCTAGTTCCTAAATGACGTACAAGGCGGTTTCAAAGAAGTCTTTCCCCGTGAATGCTCATGCTGTGAAATGTTTCCCTAGAGATCACAGTATAGGGTTCTTCAAAAAGAGTGTATTAAGCCTTTTTTTAGGATCGGCAACGCGCACATGACGCCCCTAATGTTGCTACTTACAGTGAGCGTTTATCAGCAGACAAGCTGTATGCCTGCTTGCCACCTTCGTGATATAAAAAAAATTAAGAAACTGGTCAACAAATCAACAATAGAAGCCTATAGCAAAGCCTATAGAAACATGACAGTTTTCTTATACAATATAAAAATACTAAAAATTTATGGAACGGACTAACTTCTTCGTGGTCAGAATGTGTTCCGATTGGGATTTATATGAACTAGTTCATTTGAATAGTGCCTGAGAAATATTTTTCGTCCCTGACGAGGATTGACGTGACTCGGAGACGGAACTATATGTAACAGTATTTTATACCGCACATTATTGTGATTTCAATATGTATTCCTATCTTTTTAAATGATTTGAATGACAAAATGAGAAGGTTCAGAGGAAGACTTTGTACAAAAGTCGATTGCTTGGGTACCTCTGTCCCATTTGTGTTTCAACCGTGAAGCAGTTGTGTTTGCATGGCTGTGTTTCGGTTTGAAGGGTGGGATGTGGATTTACAGGGTACAGAGGAATAACATCTGAGTCCTCAGGAATGGCAACGCATGAGGGGTATCATGGGCGAAACAGTATACTCTGTTATGTCCATGCTACTGCTCATGTTTATAGGCGACGGTTACCACTTTCCATCAGATGGACCGTCAGCTTGTTTGCCATTCTAAGTTGTATAAAAAAAAAGGTTCTCAATTTGTCTGTATTTTTGTGGCAATATCACATAGTGACATTGTCAATTCCAAACCAATTCTCACAACACTTTTTGCTATCGACAGAATGTTAGTTGCTCATAAAAAAAACTGCAACGAAGTAAATCATTTGAATATAAACACGCGATTCCGTGTTCTAAATTGAAATATTTTCTATCTAATGCGTCTACGAACATCTCATTTTGTCATAGATATGTTTAGTCACGAAATAAGCTTTTTGCGGTGTAAAATGTAAACATATAGATATACTGTGTGTAAAGGTTGTGAAGTAAGCTTTATGTTTTTGATAGAATGATATATATCCTTAAAAGTATTTGCACGTAATGGTACGGGAGAGAGCTGCGAGCGCGCGTAAGCCGTGCGCCCCGGCTGCCTGTCCGTACGCTGGAAGACGTTAAGCTGCTTATCTCGGCTATAATTGTCATTTCATTAGGTTAAAGTAACAACTTAAGGGCGCATTGATATGTGACACGCTCACTGTGTACGGATCGTGATGCATATATGTACATATAATACAATCCTATTAATATAAATACAAAATTCGTAGTTATCGACATAATAACGCAGCGCTATCTGGTATTGTATCAGCCGTTACCACTGACGAACATAGGCCTCCCCCATGAGGAGGGGGGGGGGGTTTGCCAGTAGTTGCCACGCTTAACAGGCGAGTTGGCAACCACAGTTTGGCTTTTGGTAATGTTTTAAGAGACACGCTGCAGCCTATTTCTCCACCATAAACTCCCTTAGTCGCCTCTTACGACAACCACGGAAAAGGAAGGGGTGATCTATTCTATACCGGGACCTACCTAATGTAATGAGTCTACAAAATCTCATCAGTCATGGGTATGGTTCGCTGCTTTGAAGTCGCTATAGTTTTTGCAGAGCAAAATGTAAGACATTTTGCTCTGCAAAACAAACCAAACGAAACAAAATTTTTGTGCTAAAATTATATAATACATACCGTTTAAAAACATTAAAAATGTTAAAATATCGTTTATTTGAACCTTTATGGTAGGATTTATAGCGGTAAAAAATGTTAAATTCCATTTACTGTGCAGATTTTGGTATGAACAAAAACACGAAATCGAGATATGAGACCGAAAATTTGGAATTCTATTTCATGGTAGACCCCCAGATTTCCAATTACGAATGAACCGATTTTTTTGTTTATAAATAAACACGTAACATATTTCTTTGAGGGGAACAGTAAAGAGTTTTCATTCATTCATTCACGTATAATTTCAAGCTAGAGAGTTTTTTGTCATTCGAAGTTTCTGTTTCCATTGGTTCCGACCGTCCGGAGCTGGGGCAGACAAATCGATACCGCCGCTTCTACGATGGCTTAAGTTACGTTACGTAGTAGTTGACATTGACGCATAACATACCTACTGTGGCATTATCATTTTTTATACAATTTGGGATTGCTCAGAAAGGCGATAGAGCTGACGACCCATCATTTCTTTTTATACAACTTAGAATGGCAAACTGAACCTGATGGAAAGCGGTCCCCGTCGCCCATAGACATGAATAGTACCATGGATATAACAGAGTATACTGTTTCGCTCATGATTCACGCAAGCGCTGATTTCTGAGGACTAAGAATGGAAAGTAGTAACTATCGTTTATTGACATATAGACATGGAAATCATATAATGACATTGATTGGCCCTCTTATGCGTTGCTATTTATGAAAACTATGGTGTAATGGTTCCATATTCTATAATGTTACTGCCATATCCACCCTAACATAAACGCCAAGCAAGTAGTGCTTGGCGGCAGTAACGCGAGTGGCACTGTGGCACTTTAGCACACAACTTTTGTAGTCAGGTTAATTTCTGCTCTGGTTTACTTCGCCACGTTGGTATGCTATCAACAGCCTCGTATTATGGAGATTTATGCATACGATTGTCTCACTCGGTTGTTATCGGGAATTTGTTAATGAGACGCGCGGTAATTCGTTAAGTTCCCATTTTTAGAGATAATCTTGAATGCACAGCAGCAAAGTGGTATACCTTGCTAATAGATTACAACATTTTGTGCCATATTGCTACCAGCTTCGATCTGCGCAATCTTATACGGCTCTGTGCAGAGTTGCGAACGTGTCGTCTTGCATAATAGTAGGTAAAAATTTCCACCATCGTCGTGTTATGTACCATTCGAGCTCGAATCACGAACAAAGACAATATCCATTAATCACTCGCTTTTTACCCAATTTCAGAATAGAGGAAATTCTTAATTATTTTTTTTTGTATGTGACGCGATATCTTCGACAGTTGCCAGCATTTTTTTGTATATTTTTTGCCTAACTACCAAAAAAGGTGGGTAAAGATTTTCGGGAGTGTTTTATTAAATTAAGAGTAGATATTTTAACGGCATTTTCTTGATACTTGACTAAAATTTTGAATATTTTTCTGCAAATTGGTATATCAAACAAGCTGACGGCCCACCTGATGGAAAATGGTAACTGTTGGTTAAAGACGTGATTAATACCATCGTATAGTATATTGTGATGGGGGGAAAGGGATTGTTAGTAATGGGGTCTAATAGCCCCATTACTAGCAACATACTCTCTCAGGTTGACCACCACGCGGTTCCCCCTGGAAACCATCATGTTTAATTCTTGTCGAAATCATCATGGTCAATCCATTTTCATCCAATAAAAAAAAGTATATTGTGATACTTCCATGGTTGCCATTCCAGACGATATGGAGCTGTACCCTGAATTTCACTGTTATGTGTCCCTTACCAAACTAATACATAGCTATGCAAATACAGCTGTTTAACGGCAGAACCACAAGTGATACAAAAGTATCTGGTCAAGCAAACGACCAGTGTCCTGATAAAACAAGTTTCGTATATTGTTCTTGGGCTATTTCTTAAACTATACCTTTATGGTTATATACTCTAGCTCTTGTTCTATGTTCTTTTGGCCTAAACACAACGAGACAGTAAAAATTTTCGCCATTTTGAGCCGCGAACAAAGAGAATATCCATAAATCATTGGATTTTTGGCTTTTTACCTTTCCTGCGATGCTCATGAATATAAAAATAACGGGTCATTTGGGCAACTACAATACATAGTGTACATTAATCATAATTGATGACGAGCCATTATGTTTTTCGTTAAACTGTTAGTCACGTTTCAGGGTGTCCAGATGACGTTTCAGCACGTCAAGTATGCGATCTTTCGTGGACACAACAATTTTGTTTATAATTTTTATACAATTTTGAACGGCTGACGGTTCGCCTGATGAACAGCGGTATGCTTCGCCTACAGACATGAACAGCAAGCATGACTTCCATTCTTTCTTCATGACCATCATATCACATCAGTCGTTAACCGTCCACTGCTGAAGATAAGCCTTCCCCAGAAAGGGAGTTTTGCCAGTAGTTGTCATGTTTGACGGGTTGGCTACCGCAGTTAGACTTTTAGTGATATTTTAAGAGGGACGCTGCTGTCCATCCCTTCACCATAAGGTCCCTTAATTGCTTCTTACGACTCCCGTGGGAAAGGAAAGGGTAGCCTGTTTTATGCCACGACATACACGGCGATTTCTTCATGATAGTATTCTTAAAATTGCTTTTAATTGATAATTATAATGAATATGGGCATTTCAAGTATTAAGTTCACTAAAACGGCAACGTTTTGGCAGTTGACGAAATGTCCCTGCCTACCCCATTTGGAATTATAGAGGTCAGTCGTGAACATGTGAATACTATTTTCGTATATTTTTCGTTATATTAAGTAGGTGAAAAAAGAAAGCCATTAAAGTACAAAAGATATCAGTTAACGGTTGAACTAATTTGCATCGGACATTTAAAGACATGCCAGAGATAAGCCTCTTAATTAACCACACGCGAAAAACGAGTAAATTTTTGCTCCACAAACAAGAGGCGGCTTTAATCAAAACAAAATTACTACGGGACCAATACGGGAGCGAACACCATCGATAACAGAACATCGGCAACATCAGTTCGGAATTAACAAAGACATTGCGCAATATACACAGAAACCAGAGGGAGACTTTGTACAAAAGTCGTTTGCTTGGGCACCTATTCCATTAGCGTCTCTATAGGGTACAGAAGAATAACACCTGAGTTCTTAGGAATGGCAACGCATGGGGGGTATCATGGGCGAAACAGTATACTCTGTTATGTCCATGGTACTGCTCATGTCTATAGGCGACGGTTACCACTTTCCATCAGATGGGCCGTCAGCTTGTTTGCCATTCTAAGTTATATAAAAAAACATGTACATTGCACTTTACATAATTAAAATTGTGTTCCACAAAAGAAACCGATATCAATTGTGGAAAATCCAGTTATTGCGATTTATAAACTAAACTATTGGAACGATTTAATTAACATTTCTAAGGGAACTATTTGTAAATATATCTTTTTAGATTAAAAAATAATCCAAATCGGTTTACAACCCACGGAGTTATGATTAACATACATAAAAAGAAATATAATTGAATTGAGAACCTTCTGCTTTTTGAAGTCGGTTGAAAAGATCAAATGAATATACCATAGACACATTAGATTGCAAACATTTGAATTTAGAATTCGGAATCGTGTGTTTTACTTAATTACCTAGCAATTATTAAGTTGCTTTCCAACGGTCGTCGGTTCGATTCCTGTACAATACAAACATTTGTAGTCATGAGTATATTTATTAATAGTTACAAAAAAGATAATTTAAGTATTTTTATTAGTTGTGTATGTAATAAGTTTTTTTTTTCGGAATAGATGGCGACACCAACTAGACGACTTTAATTATTAATTTGCTTCGCAACAAGCATGATTCAGACCCACAAAGATTAATGGCAACTTCAACGGACAAAAAATTAATATGGGATCAACAAGGGAGTATATTAAAAAATACTTTCCAAAACTGTTCAGAACTCACAAAATAAAAAAAGACGTATGAATTGAGAACTACATTTGAGAACATTTTGAAATCACTTAAAACACCCGGAATAGATTTTAAACAATAGACAGACAAGTCCATACTTGACAGTGGGGTCACAGCAAATAGAAGTGGCGGAAATCATTCGTGTCTATTATTATAATTTTTCCTTATGTTAAACCGCTAAAATAATTTTATAAATATTTTATATTATTAATAAATAATATATATAAAAATCCCGTGTCACGATGTTTGTTCACGCTAATCTTCAAAATAGCTCAATCAATTTTAATAGTGTTATAAATGTGTATGTTTGCTTCAATTTGAGAAATAGAATAGGTTTTATTTCGATAAGACAGAGCAAAATAATGTAAAATAACATTTGTCAGGCCAACCTCCATGTGGTTCCTCACAGAAACCATCGTGATTAATTCCTAGTGCACTTTCTACGATGAACCAAATGATCTGACTTCACTCTCACCTATCATCTCTCACTGGTGCCCCGCCAGCGTATACTGATCGCGCAGGCGGGGTTACCACTGTTTTAGCATCCATTAAAAGAAAAAATACACGGTAGAATATCCACGCACGCGTATAAATAAGTTTGTGAACTCCTACGTGAATCGTATCGTTACATACGGAATTGCTTTTCCCATATTTCCTTCATTCTATAACCTCGAATGCTTCAAACGTAGAGTAAAAAAACACATAGTAAGGCAGTATAGTGCGACCAACCATTGAAAACTTCTCTTTTCGGTTGATCGCATTCATGGGCCATATTGTCACTGACTACTCAGGACCGTGTGGTCACATGCCGTGCTATTGTAAAACAAATCAACTAAGGAATGAGTGAGTGGCGATCATACTCACAATGATGATGTCCAGGTTCTCGGTGAGGTGGTCGGGCAGGGTCCGCCGTGAGACCTCCTCCTCGCTCATGCCGTTGAATCGGTCGTGCTTCTTTCGCTCCTTCACCGGCCGCGCCACCAGCGCCCCCTCCATCCCTGGCTCCGCTTTTATCTCCATGCTGCAACCAATACACACTGTGTTCATAATGTATACATATTCATATTATGCTAGTAATATAAAATATATTAAGATATTTGGATATTCAGATGTTAAATGTTACTTAATCACACTTTAATGACTGAACGGATCTGTGGATCATAATCATCACCGTCATCGTCATATCAGCCGTTTACTGTCCACTGCTGACCATAGGTCTCCCCCATAAAGGAAGGTTTACCAGTTATTGCCATGCTTGGCAGGCGGGTTGGATGAAGAATTGTTGCTTTACTGACAGTCGGACCTATCTCATGTTTGATTAAAGCGTTTGATTTTTATATTCATTTCGGTTCAAAGAATTGGGATATGGCAGTAAAGTTACATTCACGGAGGTATAAAGACATAACATCTTAATTGGAAATGACACCACGCGAGGCGTACCATGTGTTACCAATCATTAGAACTAAGTCGTTATACCTTCGTACCCAGTAATTTCACTGGCTTATCTCACAGACTGCATATTGAAAGTACGGGAAAGACACTCCGAATAACAACAAAATAATTAATAACGATGTAAAATGGAAAGTGATATCTAGTCGCGAAACAATCCGTGTATAATTGTGAACGGAACGGGCTGGAGTCTGCGGCTCGAGTTGCGATGGTCACGGTCACATCTCCAGCCGCAGACGGACAGTGGCTGACGGCGTCACGTAATCGTTCACGGTAATTTACGTTCGACACGAAAACTGCATCTAATCTTTTATATCTAAACTTAGTAGACGTAATTTTGTTACGAATCGGAGACAAAATTCAGACATTTGAACTTGCTCTTATACTTCTACCGCCAAGCTTGATTGCTGTCTGTGTTCTGGGCACGGGAAGAATTGTGAAAGTACTGGACACGATAAGTTAATCTCTGAGTGATGATGGAATAAAAATGTAATGCTTTATCGCTCCTTTTCTCTTCAGGAGGTAAAGACACCAGTACAAAAAAGGAAAATATCAAAAAATACTAAACCAGCTATCTAGCAAAGTAAGATTCTCCTATAAAAAGAAACCCGTACCCAATATTAAACAGTTGGTATAATAGTGATTTAAGATGTTCATGTTACAAAAGGTTTAGCGATGCTCAAGTGATGAATGTGGTGGTAGTGATTATGGACTGACAAACCCATATGCTCCTCATTTTTGCTGTAAATTGTTCATTGCTGAACATAGACTTCCCCTATACAATAATGTCATAAAGAACATTTCTGAGCAGATGCATATGACATCAACAGACTCCCCGTAACATTTTTAAGGCTGTCGCTATATTAAATAGGAAATCGACCCTTATTGCGTATAAAAAAACAAAGCTCCTTACTGGATAGGCAGAAAAACCAAACGCTAAAGCTTGAATGAGTCTTCTAACTTTTATAAAATTATTGAAAAAAAAAGCAAGACTCGACTTAATTGAAGTCTAAAGTTTCTTGTCATTTTTTATCCGTCAACCTCAATAAAGAGAAGTTTGTTATGGGTTCGATTAAATTAATTTAGACAGTGACATTAAGGGTAGCGTATTAATTACATTGGCAATTATTTAAATGCGGATTACTAAGTCCCAATCGTGTTTCTGGCGCTGAGCAGCTGTACTTGCATTGTTTAAAAGGTGGAATATGTCAGAAAAATTACAGGGTTCGGAGGCATAACATCTTACTTCTCAGGAGTGGTAGTGGTAGTGATATTTTATGATAGTTTATGATGTCAAGTAACGATAGCCACGTTTCATCAGTTGGGCCTTCAGCTAATTTGCCATTCCATGTTAAATATGTATAATTAATACATATGTATAGTTTTGTAAATAAGAATTTTACCTTATAATGTCTACTACGTATATAGATATTTATAAACTTTCCTGGAAATATATGGTATATTTCCAGGGAAGTTTAAAAGTTTTTAAAGTAAGTTTAGTGTATAACGTCTGAGTCATTAAATCAATGTAGCAGTTCTAAACAAATTGCGAATATTGTGGAGAGAGAATTATATAATTATTTTAAAGCTATAAATAGGAACTTAGTACTACTTTTAATCGCACATTATCCAAAAAAATCTAATAAAATTGTGAAAGTGATTCTATCCGTCTGCACTGTTACACGCTCAATTTACTATCAATCAAAGCAATGACTGGAAAATTGACAGGAAAACCTAATGTCTAATGGGACCATTATATAGGGTATACCGTAGAGGACGTAGCAACTTGAAGCCTAGTATTTGAGAAATCTGAACAATTTTCCCCAAGGAACATGCCACTCAGTTTCATGAATATATTCAATATACATGTGAACATTTTTTTTATTTATTTTAAAAGAGCATCACTCCGAGTTTTTTGACAGTACTTTTCAGCTGACAGTGTATGCTGAACTAAACGATACGGTATAAAAATAACGTGCGTAAGTGGCAATTAAAAGATTATGATTTCTGGATTATTCCGATCAATCTTTCAATACGGACCATAAAGATTTCCAGTTTCTGGAGTGTGCCTAAATCTTCATAAAAAAATACAAATTCTTGGAAACTTTTTCCGTTTCAACGATTCTACCTTGATCTGATTATTTCGCTGGGATTTTTGGCTAGCGATAGCTCGGCCATCGGTTCCGGTACCGAAATATACTCGACGTAAACAGTGCGCGTTGCGCGCACGCACGACGCATCGCCGTCTTATCAGCGTGACGACCGGCAAGCACCCACCACATTGATCTAATGTTCCCGTGACTTCACTTTCGGACAACAGCCATAACTCTTCTCTTAGGAAACTTCTAACAACTCTCGGACAGGAACCTTAACTCTTCTTTATTTTACCTCCTGTCCAAGTGTTTTTCCATTTCTCCGATTCTGAAGCATTTATGAGGGAGATAACAAGACATATGCAGGCTGTCAAGGTGACCAAGAAAACTTGTCGTCATCCGCGTCGGTCTGTTTCTCCGCTTACATCTTCTAAATCACGCAACGGTTTTTGATACGACTCTCACTGTCATTTAGATATTTCTTTACACAGCACCTGTGTGAAGACGGGGAAAGTCGCTGGTTACATATACAAAGACATTTAGCTATTTGCGCCCATGGATACATCTGCGTGACTGCGCCTTATAGATTGACCGGGATAATAAGTAACTGTCTTTCTACATGCTATCTATATACACGCCAAATTGCATGACCCTTGGTAAAACCATTAATATTTTGGCGCCTTAACAAAAATTAAGTTTCATATATAGATGTGAAACTATATAGTATGCATAATAACTAAAACCAGTTCGTTGGTGCACATTTATGGAGAATAGTATTATACAGCCATTGTTAACATATACATATACGCTGTTAGGATCACCCTAACACAATTCCATCTTCAACCAATAAAAAATAAGCATCATTTGAAAATGGATGGATCAATTTGACAATTTTTTTTTATATTCGTAATAATCCAGTTAGGTTTACAAGAAAAAATAGTTGTAAATACAACCTCTATGGGGTTGGCTAGCTAGTTTAAAAGACTAGCAAGGACATATATTAGCTTATAAGGTAAAAATTAATAAGGGTTTATACTGTCCTCCAATGTACAGTTGACTGGAATGGATAAATCACACACACTCAGGTTTATTTAAAGATGTGTCAGTGATTCTTCCGCGGATATTCTCGTGTCGGATTCTATTACGCAGCAAGTGAACATACTGGAACTGATAATATTACCAACGGAAAATTTTAGATTGGGTACTACTGTCTCATTTTTGTAATGGTGCTACAAAGAAATTATTCTTGTTTATTGATTTATGAGTTTGAAGATTAAATTTTAAGTTGTTAAGCAGCTGGGCTGGCATCGTTGTTTTTTGGCATAAAGGAATAGCATATGGCAGTAAAATTAAAGGGTACTGAGGTATTTCATTCCTAAGCAACGCAGTCGCTTTCATCAAGGCGTTATATTGATTGCCATTCCAAAAAAAGATATAGCAATGAGTTTATTGAGGCATAACACAAAATATTAGGAATGGTAATACATGTGGGTTACTAGAAATGTAACAGTTCATTCTGTGACATCAATGGTTCATGTGTTAAGGTGACGGTTACCACTTTCTATCACAAGGAATGTGAGAAAGACTCTGTTTTCCGCGCTTAGCTTCTCATTTGGGCCGTTGTGGGTTCTATCACAAGGAGCTTCATTAGTTGACAATCTTGTTCGTATAAAAATACATAATCTCAGCAATGTAGCCATGTTTTAGGTATCTGCATTCGTAACCAGAGAAACTACCATTTAAAGTTAAAAATAGACGCGATATTTACTTATGTACGATGTTAATATGCTAATTAATTGCGAGACTGGCAGTTTTACAAAATGCGAAGCCCATTCCGATGTCAGTCATCGTGCGAAACATACAATAGTGTTTATACATATGTTAGTATTCAAGTTTTACTAATATAATACAATTGCAACTAGACGACGGAGATATTAAGAAAAATTTACGCGAGAGCTCCTAAGGGAGACTTTGTACAAAAGTCGATTGCTTGGGCACCTTTGTCCCAT
This sequence comes from Galleria mellonella, assembly GCF_026898425.1. Classification (NCBI taxonomy): domain Eukaryota; kingdom Metazoa; phylum Arthropoda; class Insecta; order Lepidoptera; family Pyralidae; genus Galleria; species Galleria mellonella. Next base: position 200,735 of record NW_026442170.1, on the reverse strand, counting down.
TCGTGTTTCAACCGTGAAGCAGTTGTGTTTGCATGGCTGTGTTTCGGTTTGAAGGGTGGGATATGGCGTGAATTTACAGGGTACAGAGGAATAACACCTGAGTCCTCAGGAATGGCAACGCATAGGGGGTATCACGGGCGAAACAGTATACTCTGTTATGTCCATGGTACTGCTCATGTCTATAGGCGACGGTTACCACTTTCCATCAGGTGGGCCGTCAGCTTGTTTGCTATTCTAAGTTGTATAAAATAATAATAATAATGAGCAATGGTAAAGCCAAAGTATTTTCCGAATCTTTGTCTGTATATATGTTTATTCCAGCATTACGTAAAAACTATTGCACTAAAAATAATGTGGTTTTTACAGTTGTATTCGTAAAGGTCTAACTTAAAATTTGGCGTATTTCTTATTTTGATACACCAATTAGAAGTAGTATTTTCTATTTATTTCCAAAATCCACGCATACGACGTAGTCGGTAAAAAGCTTGCTTGCAGTATTTGTAAGAATATATATATAATTTACTGCAAACAACGAATAATACAGAGGCTAAAAAAACATTAATTTAGAGATGTTTTGAAAACATTTTTTTAAGGAATCACATAAATAACCACACTGCGTTAGGTTGACTGGAAGAAATCTCTTTTAGAGATAAGATCGCCTTTGCTAACATTGTTATTAACTTGTTGTTACTGTATGTTTTAGTGCAATAAAGAATATATATATATATAATGAATCAATTAAGATAAAACTTGCCAAAGTAGTTCCGAACCCATACAAAGAGAGCATGGACTTTTTACGAGTATATAGCATTCTCACAAATTAAATAACGCTTTCAGAAATGTAAGGTGAAAAGGTGACAAGTATTCACTTGTGAAAAAATTTGTTTTACATACCATCACCCCATGGTATTGAGTAACGCATCTTTGATCTTAAGGTCATGGTGAAATATGTTCCTATATTATCATACAATCACGGGCCCCTGAGGTTGGCCCGATTATGTTTAGTCATTGCGTCGTCAAATCAAATTTTCCACTGTCTACCCCAATTACATTCGTATGCAGTAATTCTTAGTGGGGGGAAAAGAAATTGTTAGTAATGGGGATTAATGGTCCCCATGTTAGCAAGCACTGTCAGGTCGACCTCCACACTGTTTCCCCTGGAAACCATTGTGATTAATACTTGTTACATTCGTCACGATGGGGTAACTGACTTGCATTCATGCTCATCTATCATCTCTCATTGGTGCCCTGCTAGTGTATAACAATAGCACCGGCAGAGTTGCCATTCTATTTCCATCTATTAAAAAATAAGACACTTTTAAAACCATCGATTAAAAAAAAACATACAAATTGGAATTAAATACTTTTGCTCCAACTTTTACGTCTACTATCAAACGACTAGTTTGCAAGCGTTTCGATTTGAAGCATTGAGCAGTTTATGATAGATAATTGATAATTGTGTGCCACAGAAAAAAAAAAACGAATATAATTGTGACAAAACCAGTTACTTTGATTTAAAATCTAAATTACTGAACCGATTTTGATACAATTTCTATGGGACCAATCTTTAAGTATATCTTTTCACATAAAAAAAGAATTTTCCAAATCGATTTACAACTGACGAAGTTACGGGGCAACAAATAACAGAAAAAAGCACTAAATTGAGAACTACTTTTTGAAATAGGTTAAAAATACTTTTTCTCCGGCCCATTGAAGCGATGATTGGAAGCAAAATCATCTTTACTATTATTCTATCGATCAATATACCAGGATCATATAAGAGTAGGAGTCATTCGTTGTACAGATACTAGAAAGTCAGGAAATATTAGCCGACGGTGGAAGAAAAGTTACGTAACCGTTTATCGTGGTGCGGCCACGTCATGCCTAGTATTAACGTCACGCTGTAAGGCGTAACGCACACTACCTACTGAATATCTAATAGTACTTACTCCACCTGCAAACATGAGGGACAGGGGGAAAGGGATTGTTAGTAACTGCCTCTTGCTTTTTTAATGGATGACAACGAAATGGTAATCCCGCCTGCGCTAACGGTATACGCTGGCGGAGCACCAGTGAGGGGTGATAGGTGAGGATGAAAAGATAGGTCAGTTAGCTCATCGTAATAAATACTCCAGGAATTCAACACGATGGTTTCCATGGGGGCCCACGTGGCGGTCGACACGATATACTGCTAGCAATGAGACTGGTAGTCCACATAATCCCTTCCCATTGCCTTCTTGTTAGCTATATACCCCTATCAGGTAGACCTCCACGCGGTTCCCCCTGGAAACTATCGTGGTTAATGATGAATTCGTCACCATGGACTATCTGACCTACTTCATTGCGGGGTCACACACACAACATTTTCTTTCACAGCTGCATTTTTATATGGATAGTTGTGCGTTGTAGGACGCAGTCCTGTATTATATCGTTAACTAATATCCGCGACTTCGTCTGCCTAAAACTATGTTTTATATCTCCTACTTGAGAAATTACCGATTTTCATACAAACTTTCATCTTCTATGTCACTCCTTTCAAGTTTTATTTTTGAGACAAAAAGTAGTTTTTGTACAATTTTGAAGAATTTTGGTAAAAAATCGGATCTTGAGAGTATTCTCTTTAGCAATATTCATCAAATTTGGTGCAGTGGTCCCTAAAGCAATAACTCTGTCTGTTTTTTACGCATAATTAAACAGTTACTACAATATTAGTATGGCAGTATGGATGAAGGATAAGAATGAATATGAGTCCTCAGGAATGGCAACGCATGGGGGGTATCATGGGCGAAACAGTATACTCTGTAGTGTCCATGGTACTACCCATGTCTATAAGCGACGGTTACCACTTTCTATCAGGTGGACCATCAGCTTGTTTGCCATTCTAAGTCGTATAAAAAAAATCTATTGTATAATATATTCAATGTGATTTTAATTTAATACCAATTCGAATGCGTCAAGGGTCTCGAAGGTGTCCTACGTTTGCGCAGGTCATTACAAGTATACGAAGACAGGACAAACATTTGATGAGGCTAAATCTCTAATAGCTACTTCATGGCTACCCAATGGCTCCGAAGCATTGTCAACTGTTGCCGTTATAATGCCGTAACCTTCAAGAAAAAAGCATATTCCTTTTTAACACAGCACACCTGCAATGCCGTTGGTGTTATGGGTGATCATGAGCGGCGGTAGTCACTTACCATCAGGTGAGCCGCATGATCGTTTTCTCCCTGTGTAGTAAAAAAATGAAGGTAACGCTTGACAAGTCTATACTCTGCCGAGCGTAATAAAATCTAAGGTGGGGGATTTTGGTCAGCGCCAAAAGGTCCGCCATTTGCGTAGACCACTGAGGGCATACAAACGTCCTGGCTGTGTATCTACTAATAATGGTTCGAGGAACAAGGAAGTGTAGGGTTCCGCGGGCGCTGGGCCGCGTGGAGCGCGTCTCGCTCGTTGGAAGTGGGTCGTGGGTGTGCGCGCGGATCGCTAATTCGGGCGGGGTCACCGTCCGCGCCGCACTAATTGTGTCACAGTACACGGTGCGGGGACGCCATGCCAGCGAGCAGGGGACACGCCGAGCGATAGGTAAATACACCTCTGTCACTACCTTATCGCACTTCCCGCTTTTAATTATTTACCGTCCTCCTTCCTCATCCCTGAATCCCGAGGTAACGTCATAGATGGATATCGAGACTACATATAAAGTACCTACTTAGTGTATTAATTTATGGCAAAAGAAAGATTTCAACAAACTCATTTTGCTCCAACAAGTACGACTATATTGCTCCGCAAAAAACTACTTTAATCGAGACGCACATATCGATAAACGGCGACATATTTCGTAGATACCTTCACATTGTAAATATTTAAATTTAGAACGTGTAATTGAATGTTTACATAATAGGTAGCTTCACAAAAAGCAATTTTTTGCTCCGCAAATAAAAACCGCATCATTAATCGTCGAATTCTTCTTTTGGAAGTTGCTTTAAAAAGTTTAGGATTGACAAGAATTTTTAGTTTACTTTTAATTGTATATTAACAATAAATATTTTATTGTACATTATCAACAATTCTTTCAAGCATAAAAATCAGAATAATGAAAAGCTGCAAATATTTGAATGGACAAACACACCACTGTGTTGAACGTAACGCTCGATAAGGTATTGTTAGTAATGGAGATCTAGTAGCCTCTTTGCTAGCAATATATATACCCTAGCAGGTCGACCTCAAGAAACCATCGTGGTTAATTATTGTGGAATTCGTCACGACGGGCCAACTGGCCTTTTCATCTTCATCTATCATCACTCACTGGTGTCCCGCCAGCATATACATATAGCGCAAGTGAATTTTTCCCCATTCCATTATCATCCATTAAAAAATTCACAGATGTAACAATCGACATGCTCATATTTCGTCGACCATATTTCAGATCCAACGTGGGAGGGTGCGAGCGCACCGTCATTGCTCTGATTCGAACTCACGATTTTTGTTATCTATAAATCGGGATAGTACTATTAGACCAGGATAAATACATTTAACTATATTAATAACTAGTTGTTTCCCGTGGCTTTGTCTGCTTAAATCAGTATATAAAATATTATATCTGTTAAGTATATACTACGTACAGTGCGGTTTCAAAGGAATTATCTCCCGCGAATGCTCAGGCTGTGGAATGAGCTTCCTGTGTGGAATGAGGTTCTTCAAAAAGGGTATATTAAAATTTCTTCACAGTCGGCAACGCGCACGTGACACCCCTGGTGTTGCAGGCGTCCATAGGCTACAGTGACCGTTTACCATCAGACGACCTGTATACATGTTTGACACCTTTGTGGTATAAAAAAAATATATATGCAAATTTCAATTAATTCCGTTGCAGCCGTTTAAAAGCGACTCAGTAACGAACATACAAACATCTTTACAGACTCACATTTATAAATATTAGTAGGATAATTATAGTCAAAAACGACTGAGGAAGTTGCGCTTCTGTTAATGTAAAACGCGTTGCTATCAATTAATTAAGTGCTGATAACTACAAGGCTGTACAAATAATGTACATGCAGATAGTCTCTAAACCATTTCCTTGTAAAGTACGGTTGCCACGCACCATGACAATGAGGAAATATCCCGATTGCATTGTCGTATACAATTATGATAACCTAATTAATACGGGAATATCGAATATTGTGATATTTTTAAGCAATTTCCAAATAGAATTTTACAGTTTTTCGGTAATGTTTGTGGCTATATATGTAGTGATATATGCGCTAGTTGAGTGATCCGACCTGGCTTTGCATGAGTAGATACAATTTTCACCACGCCACCCCTTCCTTTCCTGTGGGTGTCGTAAGAGGCAACTAAGGGAACTTAATAGTCGAGGGATGGGCAGCAGCGTCCCTCTTCAAACATCACCAAAGTCTAACTATGGTTGTCAACCCGCTTGCCTAGCGTGATGGCAAAACCCTCCATTATGGGGGAGGTTTACGTTCAGCAATGAACAGTTTATGGCTGATATATAAGGATGATACTCGTAATAATTATTTTTAAAAATTAACAGAAAATACAGATATTGGCTCTCTTTGGTATTAAAGGCTTAAATTTAATTTTACGACGAAGCTGCCGTTTTTGTGGTGTACTGCTTTGCGGAACAAAAAACGACTCGATAAAAAGAAAATACATTTATACACACATGATCCACATAATTTCAAATACATTCAATCTAATGTATCTACGGGTATCAATCGCTGATAGTTACAGATTACCCTTGTCTTACCCTATCCTGTACTCTCACTATCCTATACGCCGTCCATCTTGTAGTGTCTCATCTATTCTTCTACTTATTAGTAGGTTATTCTTATAATAAATACGAAAATTTGCAATGACGGATAGATGGATAATTGTTACTCTTTCACAGGAAAACTACTAAAAGGATTTGAATGAAAACGGAGCTGGCGGGACACAGGTTTCTTCTTCTCATTTAAGAGTTTTCTTTTGTCGGGCTAACTAATTCATACATTCTCTTCCACCCAGTTCTATTCCAGACTATATCTTTGACCTTCCTATATGACATGACACTTAATATTTCCTTTATATGTCCCATGTAGTTATTCCTCTTCTCCTTCCTCTTTTGCCCCCATTTTTCCTTCTAGTATACTCTTTAATAAATCCCGTCCCAGCATTTTACCTCTTCTATTCTTTATTTTTATTACAGCTAGTTACTTGTAATTTTTTTGATATTTTATTGCAATATTTTAAAATAAATGGCACCTCAATCCCATTATATATTTATCTATGACTGTCAAATTCTATCTAAAATAGTATAGTCATTTATCTATCAGACCCGCGATTAAATCACATTAGTTAAAATGTCTAATTATATCTGAGAAAATTAGTTTAGACAAATGGACAACATACGGATTTCTTATTGTGTTGAAGTACCTACAGAACTCCGTAGAGGTCTAAGTAGGTGTAAAAACACAATCTTGGAACATATGAAAACAAGGAAAACCGATATGAGATGGTGAGATTATGATAAACTACGATAAGACAGTGGTAACATGATAGGCGCCGTATACAACTGAGAAATAATAAGACGGACAACTATTGTAACAGATAAGACTTTATCCGCGACTTGGTCCAACTGTCCCACTGACTAGCAATATACCCTGTCAGGTCGACCTCTACGCAGTTCCCCCTGGAAACCATTGTGGTTAATTCTTATTGAATTCATCAGAATGGACTAACTAACCTGCTATCATTCTCACCTATCATCACTCACTGGTGCCCAACTAGTGTATACCGATAGCGCAGGCGATTAAGCTAAGATTACTTGGTACAAAAGTCGTTTACAACAAGTACCCAATACTTCAGGGCTCACTCGTGTTTCTGCTGACAAGCATCTGTCCTTGCACTGCTGTGCTATTGTTTAAAGAGAATGATTACGACAGAGAAATTACGGGGTTACTGCCTCGCCGTGACGGGACACGACGGTCATTATCACTAATCAACCATCAAGTTGTTTGATATTACATCATTTAACATATATAAAACTATTGTTTGTGTATGTCTCGATATAAATAGCACCTTAATCATCCGAAATGACAACGTATTCTGTAACGTACCACGCGCGTCAAATTCCCTATGTGCAGTTTATGGAACTGTTCATGTCTATAGACGATGGGCACCACTTTCCATCAGGTGGGTTCTCAAGGTGTCATTCCAAATAACATAAAAAGCGGAAATCAATCTTTATAAAATTAGGAAGCAACCAAGAAGGGAGTAAACTTTTTCGATTAAAAAAAATTACACAGAAAAAAATCTGATTAAAAATGAAGTGAAGGTTATATTATGTATATAGATTTAAGATAAAATAACATTTATTGCATTTTTTCTACTAAATAGATATGTTAGATTTATTATTATTATTATAATGTTGCAATTCGTAATTTCTTATTTAAGCCATAATTTTGGTTAAAGACTGTATCGCAAAATAAAGTTTATTCTTGGAGATTTTTTTTTTATTTCTTAAAAAACGGTGTTAAAAACATCGTTTTTTTTCTTGTAATATACACATATACCAGATTATAAATCTGTAATTATTTCACATTTTTTTTTTACTTAGATTTTTGATAAGTATGCTACACATCATAAAAATAAATAAGAGACAGGATTAAAATGTTCAAATGAAGCCCTTCATATGACGTCTCACTTGGACTAGTAGAATCATTTTATAAATTTGGAGTTACAAATCTAATACAAATATAATTCTTTTTTTTTTTTTTACAAAATTCCTTAAATACTAATAACAATTAAAAGTAATCTCCCAACGCACCACACCGAGGCAGCGTACCCAAGATACTGGCAGCATTACCTCTTTGGATTGCCAAACTTATCTTTTGGGCAAAGTAGCTACCAGCTCTTGGGTCACCAGTAACCTCGATGAGGCGCGCTGCGATCGTCCGATAAAAATTCTTTGCATCTGAGCCCCACGGGCCCATCGTCTCTACAGCAAATGGCAGAAAACAATAAGACCCCTCCAGATGTGAGTATTTACGCCTCTTTATTGCTTCCGCTGTCACCGCCGCAGCACCCGAACAAGAGGACGATTTAGATAAATGGCTTGGAGCTAACGTGTCTACACATGTCGCATCCCACACCAAGCATTTCCCCATTTTCCAAGGAACCAAAGTTACGCCATCAGGTCGTTTCCCATCCTCACGGAAAATGCCATTTGGTTCCAAAATCGCTGGTATTTGTGTCATCGCAAGTGCCCTATGAATAATGTTATTGATCATGGCATGGCGAGATATTCGACCTGCACTTCTCACACAGGACAGACCATGGTATCCCAGCTCTTCAACTGAGGCTCCACAGCTACAACGATGGGGCTGAACTATTTTTACACCCAACCGCAAACCTATTAATAATGTAAAGGAGCAATCGTCGAGAAGCGTTCCAGTATTAGTTGACGGGAATGCCTGCAACCAATATCCCGATTCCCTTTCAGCTACTGCTTGAAGACGGGCACGAGTTTCAGCGGATTCACAATGGGTTACAAGGTTCTGCTGTGTTTTAATACAGAGTGGTTCATCCCACTGCCTTTGTGAGTGACATATATTAGGCATATCAGATGAAGGACATTGCAACTGCCAAGCATTCACAGCCTCGCCCACTCCCCAAATCTCTACGGAACCCGAACTAGGGTTAATGATTTTTCCGCAAAGAGGGTTTGAAGCATGGACTGACGCCAAAAATGCCGGAAGAGCAACAGATGAAACTTTTCTTACGCCTAATCCTCCATGACGCACTGGTAATGTGGCTTGATTCCAAGCATCATCAACCAACTGACAATTTAGAATTTTGATTAGAGTTTCCTTTAATATCATATCTAGTTTCATCAATTGTTCTGGAAACTTCCAAAGCATTGAACTTCTCATTGCATATGTAAATTTAGGTACAAATAGACACCACCTCATCACAAATAATGCCATGTGTGTATTTATATGAAACAAACGTTCAGAAGACCGGTGAAACTTTTCAATTTGCTCATCCACGTATGCTGGAATAAATTCGTTCATGAGAGGAACACCTAATAAATTAAAGGACTCGATGGCTACTATTTTAATTCCAGGAGCCAGAGAATCAAATCTAGCAATAATATCATGTTTGTCTGCCTCTGACATCGAACCTTTAATATAAAGTTCACATTTGTCAAAATTCAGTTGCAAACCTATTCCAGCTAGATCATTTATCAAAATTTCCAAATCCGATAAAACGACTGATGCGTTTCTCCCTAGCGAGCCATCATCCAAATACCAAATATTTAGAGGTGAAAGAAGTTTCTCGATTATAGAATTTATACCCAAACTAAAAATAACAGGACCCATTGGATCGCCCTGTTGACATCCTACAGAAGACTTTATGGGATGATTGTTATATACTAATATTGATGGCGAGCCATAACATTGTTTTAGAAACGGTAATACCTCTGGAACAATCCTTTCAACTTCCGCTAAAAAGGAACGTCTATCAATGGAATTAAAGGCATTCTTTACGTCTACCTTTAAAAATACCTCCCCATTGCCAGAATTAATGAAAGTTCTCGCTGCATGAACAGCTGCTTCACAACCTCCCTTAGTCCCGAAACCCAGCTGTTTAGGCTGGAATTGCTCCGTAAGCTTGGGTTTAATATTTTTGCAACATATTTTCGACACTAAGCGTCTCAAAGTTGTACCCACAGCTATAGGTCTAATGTCATCATTATTTTTCATTAAGGCGCACAAATTAGCACCATAAAATACTTCTTTTATGTCCTCCAAAATACCTCCTGATAACATGTGGTTAACCAGAGACACAAGGCTCTCCAACAAAGCTCTTCCAGAATCACCAGTCGTACTAGATATCAAATCTTTCAAATGTTGTGGAGATAACCCATCCAATCCACTTGCAGACCCATTACGAAAGCTCATAATAGCAACTTCAACATCTCTCGCAAGAATTTGTAGCCCAGGGTTTAATTCCTGGGATGGATTTGTTAGTTGTTCCTGAACAGATGCAGTTGGATGCTTGGTTATTAAGGCTTGCAATGTTTCATCATTAAACGGAGCAATGGTCTCATTGGAAAAAATCAGCTGCGCACCGCCTCTTACGTCACCGTCATTTATCTTGGTCTCAATACTCTTAATAATATCAAATTTTGGCCTAGTCCTTCTAATACTTTGATTGTATAGATTATATTGGTTTGAAGCAAAAACAATCTCATCAGAACAATTGTTTTTAATTTTCTGTGTAAGCGATATATCACTTTCCTTTTTGTTGTTTACATTGAGAACTTTGTAACTAAAAGTTAAAAGTTGTATCCAACTTAACATATCATTGTTAGAAACCACTTTATCAATGCATTTCCTCAATACTGTAGCCACCGATATCCTGGCCCCCCGTGGAATCCTTTTTATTACTGGAACGTTATTTTTGTTCTGACTCAAAATTTCCCATAGGGGTATGTTATAGTCTGAGTGATCGGAATTTACAGAAATTTCTGATGGATTTATATTGCCATCTACTAAAGGTGAAGATTGAGGTTTATGCACCTTTCCAATATGTATATTTAAACCCCTCTGTCCTCTAAAAAAACGTGGGTGTGCACAACTTGTGCATCGCTCATAACCATCAAATGACATTGTCCCCGCTGCGACATTATGGGAATCCGATACCTGACCTGAAGGGGTCGGCAGTGACATTGAAACCATTAGTCAAATAATGTCATTAAAAAAAAATAACAAATAAATTAATAAACAATTAATTAGACAAATCATAAAATATACAAACATTTCACTTATTCTATTTATAATAATGTCAACCTAATAATTCATACTCACATCTACATATACATATCGCTAGACAGTACAAATACATAAACAATATTCCATTAAAATCCAATTACATTAATAATTCATTATAAATTATTTATATCAGACAACAGCTATTACTATTATTATTAAACAATAAGGCAAAAAAAAAAGAGAAAAAAAAAACATATACAAAAAGTGAACTGTATTGGTAATCGAACTCGAGCCGCCGTCGTCATCGCCGTATTTTCAAATATGCTACATAAGTTACACCGTTAAGGAACTACCATTATGTGTGAATTCAGCTATAAGTATTATCATTCGTAATAGATCCGTTAACGATTTTAAATTACTGTTGGATGACGTGCACTTTTAATTTTCCGAATACCCACACCACAATAATTATAAAAACATATTGCAATAGTAACGTATAAAGTCAAATTAGTTTCATATATATACTTATATACACTTATATATACACTTACTAGTTATTGCACTTTTACTTTATATATTATAATTATCACTTCACTTCTGTGCTGAAGTTATTATCTGTATGTCTATGCCATCTCGCTACATGTATTTAACAAGTAAATTATAACACAACTTGCTTTTTCTTTCTCGAGTTTAATTTTTCACTCATTATATTATGTATATTATTAATACTGTTTAAGTGTCGATATATTTTTTCTTCTTACCACTTAACTGTCCGTAATAAATATTTCGTCAAGTATTTAAATATTTTGGATAAATAGTATTTCTTAACGAGATAACATACATATATACACTTATTCTTTAGTTTATAATCAAAATAATACTTGAAACAGGCGTATTTCATTATTCAATTCATTATTTAATATTACGCTGTACAAAGATGTGTTTACTCGGCAGTGATGCCAACTCAATCATTCATTCATTTTTATCATTCATCAGAATCATTTTTAAATTTTGACTATCCCAATATACTATAATTTGAATATACCACAGGGGTCAAACGAGCACGCAGCTACTACCGCCGCCCATAATCATCCGCAACATCATAAGCATTGCAGGTGTGATGCAGGCCTTTTTAAAGGATTATGCTCTTTCCTTGAAGGTTATGATGTTTTTGTAATTATTTCCTTTGCAATATGTAAAACTATTTTAAATTTAAAATCGATAGCATTAGTAGTTATTGAGATGTATGCTATGACAGATGGACGGATAAAGTCCGTAAGGGTTCCTATTTACGTTATGGGACGGAACTCTAACGGGAAGAAGCTCCAAAAGTTCTAGACCGGATTTTGATGGGGGGAAAGGGATTGTTAGTAGTGGAGTTTGACAGTCCTATTGCTAGCAATATGCCCTATTAGGTCGCGACCTCCACGTGGTGCCCCCTGGAAACCATTGTGAACAATTCTTGTTGAATTCGTCACGATGGGCTAACTGACCTGCTTCATCCTCACCTATCATCTCTCAGTGGTACCCCGCCAGCGTATACCGATAGCGCAGATGGGGTTACCATTCCATTACCACCCATTAAAAAAAAATTATAATTAATTTTGTAATCGATAGATACCCTGGTATTAATCCCGTACTCACTTTGTAACGCTTCAAGTGGATGATTTTACGGAGTAAATTCTCAAATTATTAAGAAATCATTACCACGACATAGTGACGCAACGTACTGCTATTTACTTTATAAACAGTATATTAATTAAGAGTCACGCGATTATTGTGGGCACTCTGCACGTAACAGCTTGTGTTGACGGCTTGACGATAATAAAAGCTATGTACTTGCATACAACCTGACCGCATACGACCTTAAATGTAATATGCATAGTATATATATACTTTACTGTACACACACAAACACATATATATACATACATTGATGTGGCTTATTTTATGCCGGGACCACACACACACACACACACACACACACTTAACATTAAGTAAGTTGTAATTAAACAAAACAACTCACCCGTTCTCGTCTTTGATCTTCTTCTTGCGGCCTCTCTTTTTGGGCTGATTGAGCATCATCTGTTGCGGGTGCATCATGTGCGGATGCTGCTCGTGGTGCTGCATGTGCGGCGGCATGCCGTGGTGCGGCGGCTGGCCCAGCATCGCGCACATCGCCTCCTCCTCCACGAACGAGTACGGGTCCTCGCACTCCCTCTTGATGCCGTTGTACATGTCGTCGTCCCTCTTTCCTGGCGGCCCGTACTGGTGTTGGTGGTGTGGGTGCTGGTGGTGCTGGTGCTGGTGGTGCTGGCTCATGTCATATGGCGCGTCCGGCTCACGCTTGAACGCGTACGGGTCGTTGTACTTCGGAAAGAAGTGCTGGTACTGCGGTTCCGGTTGGGGCTGGGGCGGTGCGGGCGGTTCGAAGTGGCGGTATGGCTCTGGCTCGTGGTCCGGGTAGTGGCGCAGCAGGGGCTCGTAGGGGGGGTCCGGGGGCGGGGAGGGTTCGGGCGGCGGCGCGGGCGACGCCTCCGTACTGGAGGGCTTGCGGCGCGCCGCCTCGCCGCTGTTGCTCGTCTCATAACCGTCGTCCTGACTCTCCGTCGGCTTCGGCTTGTCTTCGCCCTCCTCCCTGGAACACACACGAGCGACACATTACTAACAGTGTAACTTATTTACTTGTTGTATAAACAGGCGTTATAAAGGGAAAGTAACAGATGGGGTAGAACAGTAATGGGGTCGAACAACTCAACTACTCATCTATCAGGTTGACCTCCATGCGTTCACTCATGGAAAAACAAACAATTAATTCCTGGTGAATTCGAACGACGGGTCAACTGGCCTGACTTCATCCTCGCCTAACACCATCCACTCGGTATCCCTCAAGTCGTACAATAACGTATGCGGAGTTACAATCCCATTGTCAACCTATTATAAAACCATTAACGTCTCTACTGGTCATGAATCTCTCCTCGGTCCTAGAGGATCTTAATATCAGATAACTATTATTACGTTGGCCAGGCATCAATTTGGTACTTTGTTCACTTAGCTGTATTTTACGACATCGTGAGAATGAAAGAGACAATTCTACATTCTTCCTATCTTTTTAAATCCATCGAGAGATAATCCTCGACGTACATTTTTTTTTAATTGATGATAATGGAATGGTTATCCCACCTACGCTAACGGTATACACTGGCGGGGTGATAGGTGAGGTTGAAAAGGTAGGTCAGTTAGCCCATCTTGATGAATACATTAGGAATTCAGCACGATAGTTTCCTGGGGGGACCACGTGGAGCATATTACTAGCAATGGGACTGATAGTTCGCATCAGTAACAATCCCTTCCCCCCCTCCTCAGCGTACATTTTAGTCCGCCCATTGTGTGAGTGGAAATTTTATTTGCAGACAATGTTTCACACTTGCTATAAAAATGAAAATAATTGAAGTATCAATAATATGACGTCACCATATTACATGAGACGAAAAATAAAGCAAATAAATTTGGACAGTTTAACATTGGTGACGTGAAAGTTGCTTTCAAAATCGTTATCAAAGACCTCATTCAGAACTGTCAATGCAGACACATGGACACTGCTTTAATTGATTTTGATTGACTGCAATCAAAGTAGGCGACTGCCCCTGCATTCGATTGTATTTTTAAGCCACTTTTCTAAGAGAAGGAAATTCTCAATTAATCTATTTTTTTTTTAAGTTATATTTCGCGAATTTCATTGACAATTTTAATTATAATTTTTAATCTCACGTTGATCGTTATTCTTTGACACCTTTGTTAATTTCAATACAAGCAAGATTGATCGAGTGGATTCTATTGAAAATCCTCAAATCATAAATTGGATTTAAGGTTACCTATTAGTAATTCTCATAAAATAAAAGGAAAGGGAAGACCGAAAAATAACTACATGGGACAAATAAAGGAAAAACTAGGTGTCATGTCGTATAGGTTGGTCGAAGATATGGCCTGGGACAGAGCTGGCTGGAATAAAATGCATTAATTAGTTGGTCCGACAAGCAGAAACGTTTAAATAAGAAGAAAGTAATTCTTACTAACACTAGTTAGTAACAATAAGATTTTCTAAACTTAAACGTTCTCGAAATAATATAGATTAGGTAAACTAAATACCTATATTTTCGATATGAAAACAGTTTCGTGTTTAAAATTCTTATTAGTTGCTGTTTATGTTTACCATGTTATGTTTTGTAGTTGTTACAAACTGTTTTGGAAATATTATTTTCTGCTCACACCTGATTGGAGTTTTAGAATTATTATTTTTACGAATCATACGAAATTCATAGGCCTTTTTACGAATATATACACTGAACTATAAGGGAATTTACATTGCAAAATATAATAAAAATATATAATTATAAATAAATTAATGGTTTAATAGGAATTGAATAAATGTGAGGCGATACCATCTAAAGATGGGACGACCACCTTATAAAAGGAGATCCACAGAAGCAAAACGTTATACACTACAGTATATGCTTTTTAGCGATATGTAAAATAGATATAGGAGTAATAGGCAAGGTAAATAAATAGTTTCAAGTTAATTTAGGAATTTAGTTCAAAGTATAGTAAGGTCAATATGAATAAATAAAGTAAAAGCCATTAATAATAAAAATTAAAACAATAGACACATATGAGGGTACCGTGTGCATCAGAGTGTATTCATGTCTGTACTTATACCGTTGCCTGCGATCACCAATTTTCATTAAATTATCTACCTAATAGAAAGTAGTGTCTGTTGCCTTATCGCTTTATTCGCCATCCCATATTGTGTAAAAAAAAAAATGGCTAAAATGGATAGATCTTGTTTGTATTTCAAGTGTAACTAAATATTTTGGTTTGTATTCGGAGATCATGCAATGTCGATTTCACTGTTTGATACATACCATCACGCTATAACGCAACTCAGGTGAGTCCCCACGAGCGCGCAGACTAATAAAGCTATCTACCAACACCACGATTTGGTACGCAATCAATTGAGATGTAATCACAATAAATATCGTCGCGGACAGACAAGTAAATAATCGTGGCAAGTACCTTTAAATTATGCATGTTAAGTCCTAAGCATTTCATTTTTATGGGATATTAATGGTAATCCCGCCTGCGCTACCGGTATACGCTGGCGGATGCGGATGAAAAAGCAGGTGCGCTAGTCCATAGTGACGAATTCAACTATTTTATTTTATTTATTTATAAAAGACACACCAACAATATGCTCACAATAATTAAGCAGACAATATACAATGTTATTAGTAAGTAAAAGAGAAAAACTACTATTAAAAAATGCTTAAATCTAAGTTTGAACAAAAAAAATCTTATTCCTCACTATCAAGCTTAAGGCCATATGAACACATCAATTAAAGGTGTATACAGCTCTCAACTAAAATTAATCACGATGGTTTCCAGGGGGAACTGCGTGGAGATCAACCTCATAGGGTATATTGCTAGCAATGGGGCATATTATTGGGTATAATCTGGCAACAGATCTTTATGGGCCACTGTATGAATCTCTTTACACTATGCTAACATTACAAACTACCTGGTATATATTTTTATGAAGAACTAGTTTTATCCTGCTGCAATGCCAGCGTTAATTAGTATTATAAAATATCCCATGTGCTAAGTCAAGATACACCTTACGCGTGTACCATATATTATTCAAATCCGTTCACACATTTAATAGTGTTTGAGTAACAAATGTACAAACAGCTTTACAAAATTTCACATTTATAATATTAGTAGGTTGGGGGGAAAATTTGTTAGTAATAGGATCTAACAGCCCCATTGCTAGCAATATACCTTATCAGGTCGACCTTCACGCCCCCCACCCCACCCTGAAAACCATCGCGCTGAATCCCAGGTGTATTCATCACGATGTACTAACTAATCTATCTTTTCATTCTCACCTATCATCTGTCACTGGTACCCCCGCCAATATATACCGTTAGCGCGGGCGAGATAGCCATTTCATTAGAAATCAATAAAAAAATTGTAGTCTGTATTTGTAAAGATGTTTATATGTTTGTTATTCAAACACGCTTAAACAATTGAGCGGATTTGAATAAAATTTAAAACACAGGTTTCAGAAAATCATCGTTACTAGCAATTTAATTCTTCCTATGATAGCACTAAGGAAAATACAAAACTAACAAGTCTAAAAAAATGTTCAAATGTTAATTAGTTAAGTGGAAAAAAATAGATCGGTTGTATCGGTACGGGTCGTGAGTGAAGCCGTGACTCGCGTCGTCTTTAGACAGCCTTATTCAATTATCACAGTTATAAAACTATATTTACAATACATACAAGTAATATAAACACGAAATGTTTACAATTGTAAATATTGATAATCAAATCCATTCAAAACAGCTGATCGCCACGATATATCTGTTACTCGTATTAACATCCATATTATGCCACATGTAATAAACATAGCTAGGGTTGCCACCTGCCCACCAACTTATAATAACATCGTATTTATTAGAATCACTTTCTTGAGATAATTTACATATCACTAGCGACTGAGATATATTTCTCTCTCTTTCTCTCTTCGTCTACTTATATTATATTTAATATTGCTTATATTATAGTAGTGGAAGTGAATATCTAAATGTTTGGATGTTTGACCTAAATCCCTCTTAATGGGCCGGATAGATATCACTGAAATCGGGATGAAATGAATACATTCTGTGTTGAAATATGATACTTTTTATACTAAAACACGTGGGCAAAGTCACATAATACTAATCACATAATATAGTTTATAATAAATACTGGTAACATTTTGTATAATTTGGTAAAGCCTATAATATATAACGATTCTGTCCTGTATTTTCTTATTCCACCGAAAAAAAATTAAGTAGTACTTAATAAAATGGTTTAAAAGCTTAGTATTTAAATAGGTATTACAATTGTAAAACGATGAGACTATATAATAAATAAAATAAACTGTAACGTAATATTTTTTCGGCGGCCATTTTCCGAGCCTTATTACACAATATTTATTTTGTTAACACATAAATAACTGTTTATTCAAACAATGTAAATGACTACTATTTTTTTTTTTTACAAAAATAAATAAACATAATTTCTATTTCAATTACAAATCAAAATATCCATCGCAACTATAATATTTATTTCGGTTTGTTGCGCGCGCCAGCCCTGCGCATTCGACTACTTCCATTCATAAATGCTAAGTTGAATTATTGCCGACTATTCCATTTATATTTGTATCGACAAGTAAACAGCGTAGTAACAATTGTGGCGGCCGCGCTGTAATTGTCTTGCCGTTTCACCACGTACTCACTCGATTACACTGAGTTATGACCACGGCTTCACCTGTTACTGGTGATGACTATGATGAGTAAAGTATCGACGGCTGGATGAAACAAAAGATTTTTCAATTACACAATAATTATTAGAATAATTTATGATTTTGTTTTACGGTTCTGTAATAATGAGGTGACACTATTGTACTGTTGTATAAGTATCAAGGGTTTAATATCTAAGTGAATTAAAAAGTTTCGTATTTTTAAAAAGGAACAAGCATACGGCCCATCTGATGGTAAGCGGTTACCGTAGCCTATGAACGCCTGCAATACCAATTGCATTACGCGCGCGTTGTCGACCTTGAAGGAACCTCTTTATCGTTTTTTTTAAGAACTCCATGCTGTAGTTTTTTAGAAAACCCTCAACAGGGAGCTCATTCTATAATCTGAGCGTTCGTGGAGGAAACATCTTTGAAACCGCACTATACGCAAAAATTTTTTTTTGATGGGTGAAAATGGTATGGTAACTCCGCCTGCGCTAACGGGATATGCTGGCGAAGCACCAGTGAAGGGTAATAGATGAGAATGAAAACAGGCCAGTTAGCCCATCATGATAAATTCATCAGGAATTAACCACGATAGTTTTCAGGGAGAACCGCGAGGAGCTCGACCTGGTTGGGTATATTGCTAGCAATGGGATTTTCAGTCTCCATTACTAACAATCCCTTTCCCCCCTATACGCCAGGATCAGAGGAAGCTAGTCCATTTTTTTTATTCCATTTTCATCACTAAAAAAGCCACATGTCTGAACATTCAAGTCAATCTCTGCAGGAATAATAATACAATAAATAGTAGCTAATATCACTGATTCACATCCTCTCACTTCTAATCTGCATTATATCCGGAATATACGCTTGTTTCTCCAATAACATGCTTCATAATTTAAACCGTTGATGCGTAGAAACGAATGTATGCAACAAATTGCCACTTTTATAAAACGGTTTACCACCCTCTTGTAACAAGTGGATTATGTTTCGGAAAACAAAACAGTGACTTCAAATGTGAACATACACACACACACTTATGAACAGCGTAATGTTTCATAGACACATTCTGTAACGGATTTTGTGCTGCAGAACTCTTCAATATGATGCCTACAGCCACCTTTCACCATCGTACCGCTCACCATCAACAGGGAATCCATCCTCACACCTTAGAATGGTTACACATAGTGAGGTTTCAAAGGAGTTTCCTTCCTAGGGAGTAATCCCTAATGGTTGGGAAGGGATTATTAGTCATTATTACTATTTCTTATTCAGTATACTTCCTCATTGGGAGGTTAGTCCTAATTGTCAACAATATACCTTATTAGGTCGGCCTCTGTGCATTCCCTTGGAAACCATCGTGGTAAATTCCTAGCGAATTTGCCACAATGGATCAAATGATCTGATTCATCCACCTCTTTCAACTGTCACTGGTACCGCACCAGCGCACATCGATAACGCAGTTTACCGTGCCGTTTTCATACCATGAAAAAAATACACAAAACAAGAGATACTAATAATTGTGCAAAAGTATTAAAAAAAGTAATTACGCTAAGATACCTTGAACTTCAGTTTCAGCTGTGGAATGATAATGCGACGAATGTTGACCTTAGTCAGCAGAATAAGGAATATCTGTTTAGTGTCGCCCTCACTATCATTAATGGAAAAGATTGGGCTATGTTGTTACATTTTACAGCTCTCTTAAACTTAGGGTTGCCAAATGTCAATTCAAAAATTTTGTACAAGGGGTAAAAAATACACATCTTTAATAAGCTTATAATCTGAATATTCGAGGTTGACACGGTATATATAGAAAAGATTAGACTATAGTAAAATTTCTGAATATTTTCTCTAAATTCTCCACAAAATATTACCGAGATCCCCTTCAAACACGGACAAATTCTGGAAGACCCTGAGGAATGAAAGTAAGAAACAGGAACGGTGTCAACCCTAGGTAAGCCGAACCTTTCGCAGGCTAGACTGTTTTACAAGTGTTATCTAACAACAACAGACGGCCGTAATGTCCTCTCGCAGTACAGAGCAGACACAGTGAAGTCGTTTGAGGTCAAAGAAAATAAGCCAACGTGTAATTACAGCGAAATTAGTACCAGCAATATGAGGTTACTACTTAGTTTCAACGAGAACATTAATTTAGTAAAACGGTATCTGCGTAGATGCGTACTGAAAATCAGCGCTGAACGTAGAGTCGAACAAAAACCAAGTTTGTACCTAGATCTAGAAATCACTGTGCTGAATTCCAGATGTGTTCATTACGATGAGGTAACTGCTCTACCTTTTCATACTCACATATCATCCCTCACTGGTACCCCGCTAGCATTTATCATTAAAAAAAACCTGATCCTGACTTTAAGCTGACCCAGGCAATGAGGCAATGAGTCGAAGCATAATCTCAGCCTACTCACTTTTGCTTTAAAGAGATTTAGACGAATATTCTCAGTAAATTAACTGTTTCATATTCATCAAACACTATATAACTGTACTTCTCCGGTTTAGAATTTAAATGGCAATAAACAACATTTAGGTATAATTTTTATATCACGATAACCTGTAAAAACTAAGCCTCTTATTCCTCGTTTCCATTTGAATTATAAAAAAAATACATTTATGCACTTTTCAGTGTATGTTTATGTTACACGAGGAACATATCCAGTTCAAGGTTCAAGTTTTGAAGATATCAGGAGTAGTAATTTGTGATAGTACGCTTTTATATGTATCCTATATATTAGCATAGGAGATAAAGTATGGGAGATAATAACACTTCAACGACACTTGTATACAAAGTTACTCACGACGAGTTTAGTTGTCGTTCAAATCATAAAAATAAAAATTATGCTCATGGTCGTAATCCTTAATGAATTAGAGTCATTTATGCGACTCTGCACACATTTCGCCGAGCACATTGAATTCAACGTGGGCGAACTTGTGACCGTCTCTTGGATTAATTTGGTTTGTTAACAATGTTTTCTATTGTCGGAATGTTAGTCGAGAATTAAAATTTACATACTTGACATCAGTCAGATTCGAACTCAAGATTTATTAGGTTTATAAGCAAGCATAACATGAGACAACGACGTTCGCATATCGAAAATAAAATATATAAAACGTTCAATTACTGCTTGGAAAATTATAAAGCCGTTAATTTGCGAAAATCGTCATCCATCACTGCAACGAATACAAAGACGGGCGTCTGTAATTTTATTACTGTAATTGTAGCACGTCGGGACGATCTCGCCACTCGCCAGCACTTTTGTGCAGCCGTGCAATTGTTGTTTTTCACAAAACCCATACAAAAAGACGTCGCGTACATCGCCTAGATTGTTACCTTTTAGCTTTCAGCGTTGCCTCTTAGAAATTCACGAAGACACCATTAACATTCGACAATAATTCCATGTGGTGCGAATCGAATACAACGTGAATAAAAATACTAAACGGTCGTCGTTCGTCTTCTATAACAAAAATCAAAAGGTTCAATAGAATACGCTTAGATATAGATTCAAGACCGCCTGCCTAGATGCTCTACGAGTCGAGACGATGGAAACAGTTAAATTGAATTAAGTAGCCCAGATAAGTCTCAACTTTAACATTACAGATAAAGCGATGATGAGAGATGATTTTTAATGTCATTATATTATTTTTATACATAATATATTATATACATAAGAGATATTTCACCATTAAAATACGATATACATATTATACAGATAGACACGCAAAACGGCGAGTATTAATTGGCAGGCGTAAGTTGACTGACGGTTGCTTTTAAAAGCCCGCCTTGTGGCTTAGTATCTTTAGTACCTTTTATTCGCACATAAATTCGGGTACAAAGCGATTTCAGGAGCATTTCTTCTCTGTAATCGCTCAGATTATGAAATGAGGTTTACAGCATCTTCAAAAACGTTAAGTTTTATTAGGGTCAGCATGTGACATATCAGGTGAAACGAATGACTAATTATCTTTAAAAGAAAAGCTTTAGAGACTCTACAAACTATTATTTTAATAAAGTTTATTTTACTTTGTCTTCGCTTTATATATAACTTAGAATAGCAAGCAAGCTGACGGCCCACCTGATGGAAAGTGATAACTGTCAGTTATTTTTTGTTATTCGTTTGTCTATTAACGGTTACAACTTACGAAACACCCGAGCTCCTCCAGGCAGACAGTATAAGTCATTTCGCGCAATCTTCATTAGTCACACTGTCCGGAATTTCATGAAGTCGAGTTGTACGAGAGAATCTTATAGTAATCATGTACGTCGGTGTGCGTGCATTTGGACTTCTTGGAGTACTCGTTCGTGACTTTTACTGCGGCCGGCCGGCCTTGACGGCGGGTACCAATTAAGTGAGTGTGTTCACATGGACGCGCGACACGGTGCATGCGTGCACGACTGCTATTACTTCTTGCTAGGCCGATGTGCACGTAGTGCCACTCAAAGAAACTTGATAGCGAATGAAGCAATTAAATGACGAATCACAATACATAAATGAATTCTGTGAAAATGTCGAAAATACGAGAACGCAATGGCAAAATCTGCGTGGTGACTTTAACGCAGTCCATTTAAGTATAAATTTGGAATTAGATCATTCTCATGTCCTCAGTCATTATCATTATGTCATCGTCTATTCATATATCAAATATAAGGTACCGTCCATTTTTAACTTAATGCCAATCCGATTGCATCAAAGATACACCGTTATATTTACGTCTAAAATTGTAAAGCTGGGTGTACAGTTCTCCAACCAAAGTTAACCTACTGCTACTCCAATACAACTTTCAGAGAGATTATATTATATTGAATTCATGAACGTGAGATACGGTACTTGAGGACAGTTCCTTTAAAGCCTTTTGTCCGTCAAAGCAAACCACTTTAAATCGTATGACGGGTCTATAAAGTCTTCAGTAAAGATATTGGGAAATGTTATCCTTCACAGACAAAAATTCACCTGCTCGGTTGTCAGGTGTCAGCTAAGATTTCATGTGGATAACAGTTTTTATATTACCGTTCACAGCTCTGATAGCTGTACTCCAATTTAATGTGCAGTTGTATCGCTGCTGCACGCGACATCTCTTCAGAGTGGTGAAAGATTTAAAGCCAATTTTAATGCCACAAAAAAGTTGAAGCCCTCTTTTTACAGAAGCAATTATGAGTGTTATTGAAGACTGAATTGGATTAATAACGTACGAACAAGTGCGAAGTCTGCTTCTACTCGTAACATTAATGAATTTATAAATGCGAAAATGATTTTGCACGGTTGAACTACTTTTCTCCATATCCTTAGCATCGACAGCTGACAAGTTCTTTAAAATACATATTATTCGTCCATTACAAGTCCTTGAGTATAGGATATTGAGGATAACAATGACATTAGCCCTCTTTATTTGTAGAGTGGCACCACACAGATCGAATATCCAATATCAGTTCATATTTTTTGATAATGAAAATATAGAAAAAATCGCCGTGTGTGCTCCGACATAGAACGGGCCATCCCTTCCTTTCCCTTGGGTGTCGTAAGGGGCAACTAAGAGAGGGCGAGGGATGGGCAGCAAAGTCCCTCTTAAAACATCTTTAAAAGCCTAACTGCAGTTGCCAACTCGCATGCCAAACGTGGCAATTACTGGTAAAACTCTCCTTATAGAGAAGGCTTACGTCCAACAGTGGATAGTTAACGGCTGAAACAATAAAATAGAAAACATACAAGATCTAGTTTAGACACCTTCATAGTTCTATGTCGAAGCATAATAATACGTGGTATCATGCCATTTATGCGGAGGCAGTCGTCGGTAACAACTAGTTCAGAATAAATTTCCTAAATAATAAAACTAGGTGGAAAAAACCTCTCCGCGAGTTAGAACGTCGCGTAAAAGCACTAAACGGATTATGATTGTGTTTTTATTACCACACTTAGTGTTTCCGCCAACATCTGCGGTATATCATTATGTCGTAAGGGACCGAGCAGGTGAGGGATAAGGTATACATTTGCGACTAGGTACACCTTGAGTTTTATTTACCCGGGACATATCTGTACACGAAAGTTCGTGTGTACATATAAACAGAAGAAAGTAGACAATGACAGCTAATATCAATTGTCATTCTCTCATAAAACAGTTACTCTAATTTAAGAGGTAGGGTCTCCATTTTAGAAAATTATTTGATAAATGAAATATTAAAATGTGCCTCTACAACTCATTCAATAATGGATTTTATAGAAATACACTAAAATGCCATCTATATTTTTTTGTATGCAACTTATAATAGCAAATAAATTTACGGCCCACCTGATGGAAAGTTGTAATCGTCGCCTAAAGACATGAACAGTAACCATGGACATAACAGAGTATACTATATCGCCTATGATACACTTCATGCATTGCTATTCCTGAGGCTATTCTATTGCTATTCCTCCTATTCATATATAGAATAAATTGTCAGGGTATAGAGGTAAAACACCTATACCCTGAAAATTCATACTTCAAAATGGTGGTTGGTTTTAAAAGACACGGTGTATAACAAAAAGTAACACGATTAATTTCAGATAAACCGCCGATGCAACTGTACTAGATCGCCATCAGCGCGAGATGCCTACTCATCTTGGCTGGATTACGCGAAATATATACGATACGATATCGTGACGTGACGTGCTATGGTAAAATATAAAACTGTGCACTTTATATGTATATTACGTTTATGCAGTCAATACAACTGCGTATAAAAAAGAAGAAAAATATAAAATCACCATTCCTTTTGATTTCCAAGATGTTGAAAGAGGCTAAGAGAACAAAGCACAAAACATACCAGTGTAAGGAAAAGTCAAGACCCCATATAAAACCAGCCAGACCGTGATACTGTAGGCACAAGTCTTTCCCCACAAGAGGAGGGTGTGAGGAGAGACTTGTGCCCAGCAGTGGGATATTAGTTGTTATAGTTATTCCACTAGGTACATGATTTCTAGGTATTGTGACAATGTAGGCAGGTACTTTGTACGTAAGTGATTTTCAGTCCTATATACATAAACATAGTGAACATAATCGTTTAGCTGGCAATAACGTTTTGAACTCCATACCTAAGGCAGTAAGAATTGAAAGTGACTGGCTGCGTTGGGTTTGTTTGAGTCAGAAATGAACGGGGAAAGGTCACCTGTCAGGTTTTCTAAGCGATTTCTGAATTTTAATTCGCCGAACAAGATGGATCGTGCAAGTTAACTTTAGTGTTTATTTCTACCGATTGAACACTGTCTCTACCTAAGCCAGGCCAAATTTGCGTTGAAAGTTCATACACAGAAAAGGCTTGTAGTGCATTAACATTAACCATAGCATAACTATTAACGAATTAAACATGAATTGTATATAATCCTGGCTAATATAAATGTGCGTCTTTGTTCGATGATTACTATTTAATTCCCTAGCAATTCAATAAATTCAAATTTTTTAAATATTTGGGATGAAGAAGGACATAGGATACGTAAAGAAGTCGCGCGCAACCTGTACAGTTAAATAAACCAGCAACAGCTTCAATCAAACAATCTATTAAAGAATATTTATTTATTTAATCTTTATGACCAATAAAAAGTCCGTTTAATGCTATTGGCATTCTCCACCATAATGGACGTGACACGTCATTAAGACATCACCGCGCGTTTACGACTGCACGAGAGACGCCAAACCGTTCTGAATATATTAATTCCGCGCTACAATGCGCCGCAGTTGTGTTGACAGAGCCATTTACGCAGAGGTATTATTGGCATTATACAAAACCTTTACCAGCAACTTTATCCAGCGTTTAACAGAAGTCTTCGAGTGTATGCATTGCTAGTGCGTCACACATTATCTGCGTACTAGCGAAGTGCAAGTCCAACGACCCAGTTTTACAGATAAGAGAACAGCGTAGATATTGGCGCGATGATTAGCCGTAAGCAGGGTTGCCAGATAGTAGATCGGAGGACCAAGAGGGTCACAAACATAAAACCACTCAAAGTGCAAGTAGAGTTGCCGAAAACAAAACTAAATTAAACTCACGTTCCCGTCACAGCCACTCATGATTAAGGATCACGAATTGATCCCCAAACCGATCTAATTACATGTTATTACATTAAAATAAAAAAGGATCAGAACGATCGCGTTTATCGCAAAGCCTGATTAGCTGCAAGTATCATCACTATCTCACCTTCTCGCAACCACATTCTATTACGGGAATAAAGTTCATTTCGATATTGGCAGGTCGAGTAAGTACGATTAAAGTAAATTAAAAAGAAAAATTGTGCAAGTCATCCGTAATTAATTCCTTACCAAAAATAAAAAAAGGAACCATGTTACTACTCGGTCTATTTGTCTGTAACAGGGAAATACTTTTAAAGTTTTTTTTTTGTAACAGAGAAAAACTTCTAAAGTAATCTTTCTTTATTTTGTCAGCCGTCTTTTTAAGTTCTAGCTGGCAACCCTAGCTACAAGTTAAGTTTACGTCAGTTATCACTTGCTTACTGTGCAGTGTAACGACAAACAAAACAATCGGCATGATACTGTGTATGCGCGCAATTTGTTCTTTTGAAATAAACAGGTTTCTATAAAAATTGCACCATTTAAGGTTCATTAGTATCGTAAAAAAAAAGTCTTTAATTTTTTTTTGTATAAGCCATTAACTGTTCACTGCTGAACATAGCCTCCCCCATAAGAGGGATTTTGCCAATAGTTGCCACGCTTGGCAGGAAGGTTGGCAACTGCAGTTTAGCTTTAGGCGATATTTAAAGAGTGACGCTACTGCCTATGCCTCCACCATAAGCTCCCTTAGTCGCTTCTTACGACATGCACAGGAAAGGAAAGGGGTGGCGTATTCTATACCGAAACCTAGATGGCTCTATTATGATAAATTTAATACTCTATACTGTTTTTATTTTTAATTAATATTGTAGATATAAACCTTCAATGAAAAATATCCAAATAATAGTGAAATCCTTATTAAAATCTGCGCATTTTAGAAACAGAGAAACAAATAGAAGCGACCAGTGACTTTGTTTTATACTATTTAAAAACTTTTATTTCATCGTTTCTTTAGAAAGTATGGGCTAATTGTGAACCCTTTGAAAGCTGCTTAAAAATAATAGCTTGTAAAATAAATACGTGCTTTTAGTAAATATCATTAAATACATAACACGTCATGAGATATATGACAATACATGAAGAGTACAAGGAAACTGTGTAAAGACACATTTCCAGAATTTGAATGGGTGACCCGTCATGGGCTCCGCATGCCGTGATTTAATGACTCAATCGACTTTCACCTCAAATTCACCACTCGGCGGCGTATATGAAACGCTTTTCGCCAATATAATTGTTGGAACTAGGACTGATTTATTTTTAACCGACCTGAAAAAAGAAGAGGAATCTCAATCAAACTGCCTTGCTTGAACTCTACAGTAGACCTGATATTGCAGAATTTGTAGTATAGTTAAAATTGCAGTTAAGATCGTAGTTTGTAATGACATACTATAAAAAAAATACGACTGTCATAATTTTTTTATATAAAATGAGGACATCCGTTGACCCATCAAAATGACCGATATAACCCAAAAATCTGCTAGATATGATAGTAACGGGCCGGGCATGAAGCTTGAATAATCGCCTATCAATGCTATAGAAAGTCCTAAAGTGCAACACAATGGGTTACTCGGCCCATTCTTTTCATGTAAAACCTGTAAAATTTATATTCGAAAAATCCCATAAATTTTTTAATGAAATATTTTAAAGTTGTTACTATGGTATCGTTTATTTTATTCACATCGTGAAGATCTGTATAATTTGCTGCTCCCGAGGGAAGTTCCCATTCCAAGCGAAATTTCGAAAGACTCCAAGTTGATTGATAACTAACTGAGTACACACATATTATTTGCTAATTAAAGTAGACGTTTCGACAGAAATATGGTGTTATCATGTTTCCTAAGTGTTTTAGTGTTTCCTTTTTTAGTGTGAAATTACATTGGGTAACGCAAAGTGGTATAGAATCCAACTCCAAGTCCAAGCTATGATATCCAAGAGCGTACAGAGAGCAAGCTCAACACAATACGCTTTTTTAACAGTTTGAAATATTATTTCATACTAAAAGGCTAAAAGCGCGCAACAAACAGGATTTAGGTTTTTTTTTTTTTTAAACAAACTGGCATTAACACCATTATACAAAGTAGTTCAAACAGCGGGTTCATACTTGTCGGCAAGACAAAGATCTCCACAAAAAAAGAATTACATAGAAATAACACGCTAGTACGTTTTTAGCTTGAGCACTGACAGAAAAACTTACACTCTGTGTGTAGGTCATCTGTGGCACACAGCCGCGCCGAGTTCGCAGTCCACGCAAACCCAGTGGGCGGACACTACTCTGGCGTCATCTCGAAACCCGTTAACTGCATTTGAGACATGCGCAAAACCCCGCGGCCACAGACCATAGATTTGAATAGAAGTTGCAAGTGCATGTGGTTTGCAAGTCAATTGGTTTTCGACTATATTTCAATTTAGAATTTCCACAAAAACAAAAAATACCTTATATATGGTGGTATTTTGCAAATCTTTTGTGTTAAACGGAGAGTACTAATTTAGTTTTTTTTTAATGGTTTTGTAATATTGCAGTAAGTAATAGAATATTTATCTAGAATTCTTTTTATTCTTTATCGTCCCATTCAAAAGATTATAGTCAAATACTTAGCACACACAATTTTTTTTATTAGGTACACACGACAGGATGAAATCGACAAAATTAAAAATACAAATAATAAAAAAAAAAAAACAATAGTATGAGGTAGATTGAGACCCAGACAGGTGTGCACACAGCATGGTGAAAGCAGTTGACAAACTGCGTTAAATTATTAATTATATAGAAAAAGGATGTCACACAAGCAAATTAAAATAACAAAACTATAGACATATTAAAGAGACTAGACGGTTGTTTACAAAACATTTTGGAAGGTGTTCAGACACGAGTCGAAGATATTAATTTGAGGACATTTAGCGGATATTTCATTACAAGTACGACACGTACGGGTGAGCGGGTTATAATACCACGTATAATTCTTATAACCGCAAAGTGCAAACGTTTTAGAATTACAACAAATAGAGCACATGTCAAAACGATGTGTTGCAGGCAACTTTTGGATGGAGAGGAGTAGTTAGTAAAGTCGTTTAGTAGTGGCACGCTATTCCGTGTAAATTGAGGTATATGCGTCATCTATTGCCGCCAATGTCTGGCCCGCGGCTGCGTGTAGACGATATTTTAAAAGAAAACAGTATTCGATGCAAAATAGTCCTTACTAATATTATAAATGTGAAAGTTAATTTGTCACTTTTGGTATTTTAATGACTTAAACACCTAATTGTCATGAAACATGTGTTTCATACACATACACTACCTCTGTCCCATTCGTGTTTTAACCGTGAAGCAGTTGTGTTTGCATGGTTGTGTTTCAGTTTGACGGATGGGATATAGCGTGAATTTACAGGGTATAGAGGAATAACACCTGAGTCCTCAGGAATGGCAACGCATGAGGCGAAACAGTATACTCTGTTATGTCCATGGTACTGCTCATGTCTCTAGGCGACGGTTACCGCTTTCCATCAGGTGGGCCGTCAGCTTGTTAGCCATTCTTAGTTGTATAAAAAAAAAACACATATCCCCTTATTCACAAAAACGTCACATAAACCTATTTTAGTTATTAAAATGTTTTGTTTCTCCTTTGGCACTAAATTCTTAGTTTGAAAGAAAGAGACAAACGACTTCATAGCTAAAATAGGTTTGTAGGAGTTTTGACGTTTTTATGAATATATATTTGGGATGTAGAAGGACATGGCGACTTTTTATCGCGCTCAATCAACACATCCCAGTCACGCAAAGTCGCGGATAATTACTAGTATATTATGACTATTGTACGCTGACATATTCATTTGCCGCCAAACGAAACGGAATGCTCGCCGTCACACGCGACCGTTCTAGGAAAGTTTTTGCTGTCGCGTGGTTTATGAAAAATTAGTCAAGATAGTACCGCAGCACCCGCGATCGCTACACCTATAAATAGCGTTCAATTTAATTGTATTATTGCAAAAAAAAATATCAAAAATGACGTGTAATAAGTGGCTTGTATGGACCTATGCAAATAAATGTATTTTCATTTGATTATCATGGTATTCCATAATCTAGCAGCATGAACTATAGCGTTGAGACAAGTGAGGAGGGATTTTGAGAATAAGAGACTTTGTTGAATGATAGTATACACCATGGGGAACTAAAGAAGTCAAAATGCTAAGGAAGATAGGACGGTAAAGAAGGGTTGTACAAAGAATATGACAGTATATGAAAATTCTCACTTCCTCTTCTGGTATTAATGCCGTTAGAACATACTTTTTTAACGTCTGCATAGTACTTACGTCGTATTATCGCCTCAGTACAATCCGTAATCTGAGCAGGCTCCAAAATAGTCACGTGGCGAGTACTTACATACATCGTGTGTTTTATGTAATTTTTAATTATTACCTATTAATTTTTTTTTTTTACAACACTGGGGGCAAACGAGCATGCGGCTCACCTGATGGTAAGTGACTACCGCCGCCCATGGTCACCCACAACACCTACGACATTGCAGGTGTGCTGCCGGCCTTTTAAAAAGGAATATGCTCTTTTCTTGAAGGTTATGTTGTCGTATCGGTTCGGAAATACTGCTGCTGGAAGTTGATTCCAAAAAGTGGTAGTGCGTGGGAGAAAGTGCCTTGAAAAACGCACGGTGGAGGACCGCCACTCGTCCAGATGGTTGGGATGAAATTTAAGTTTATGGCGGGTTGTACGATGGTGAAAATCTGCAGCAGGTACCAATCCGAACAATTCTTCAGTTACAACTAGTGGTCGCCTAGTGGTCGAAATTCGACCATAAATAATTCAAATTATAATTTTGAACATTATTAAGGTTCTATTGTCAAAGACTATACAATACATATATAATGTGTTTGACATTAAATAAGACTATAGACAAATAATATCAAAGACAAACAATATTAATCTATTCACAATTTGACAACAGACTTTAACAATATATAAAAGAGTATATATGCGTGTGTGTGTCAAATACATGGTAGTGTGTGTAATTATTTTTATTGATTTAATGTATTTTTACGCATAATTTAGATAAAATATATTAGCATTCTGAACTCCTTCTCTATATAAACTATAAGTGTACGAAATTTCATACTCCTCCGTCCGTGCAATTTTCGTAAAAAAAGGGGTACAAGGTTTTCGCTTCACGTATTAATATATAGATATGAGCTAAATAAAACCGTTTAATTACGTGTCATATAATATTACGTAATTAGTAACATAAGAACAGTAATTAGATTATTCTAACTGTAGAGAAATTTACCATTATAAATAATTATATGGATAATAATATAGAAATTATAATACATCTTATAAAATAATAATTACGTAAAGAAGGTCATAACCTGACACCCTGCTCTCTGCCTACCCAGTAATGCAGCTATATCGCGCGAAGGTGAATATACGTTACTTAATTAATATGATTTTGTTTAGTTCCGCTACCATTAGTATGCTTACCAAATGTTGGCGGTCTCGCGCATACTAATGGTAGCGGAATTAAACTAAATAATAGTAATCAAGTACCTAATCTGTAAATATGCATTACCGCCAAGTATCACCTATTGAATACAATAAAAAAAAAACATACAATGCGAGTACTTTAAGCAGAGAAGGGAGACTTTGTACAAGAGTCGTTTTTCTCTATACCCATTATGCCACTAAGCAGTTGCGATTGTTTTGAAAAGTTGATGGAATATGGCAGCGAAATACAAGGTTCGGAGACAACATCTTAGTTCTCAGGAATGACAACGCATGAAGTATTCACGGCATGACAGGGTATCCTGTAATGGTCATAGTGCTACTTCTAGTCTATAGGCGACGGCTACCAATTTCCATCAAGCTGGCTATAATGAGGCAGCTGTACAAACTGCGCTGTCAAACGATCGATTTAGTAAAAGGTACAAAACCCTTTAACCCTGAATTTTGAACCTACACAAGCTACTACTAATTAGACAGCTTGATACAGTATGTTAGTATGAGAGACTAAACATTTTTTTTGTAGCATTTTCACATGTTTGCGTTAATTTATTAAGGCATACCAACAGCACATGTATAATACAAAATATATATTATATATATACTAAATTAGACCTGATAGAAGTGCCTATAAAAGCCAAGCACAATATTCAGAATTTAACTGACGTACTTTAATTATTAACATTAAACAAGACAAAAGCAAACATCCAATAGATGTGCATTACATAAAAAAAAAAATTGATTCAACAAAGAAAAGCAAAATCTAGCAAGAATAAGCAGTATTTCGTCTCTCTTGCCAAATCACACTTTTTATATATAAAAAAAAAATCTGTTTCACTAGTAGATGAAGAAGATTCAAATAATTTCGATATCACCATGTAATACTTGATTAGTTAACATACATTTTCCAATTACAATTTTGTCCAATATTTAGAAATGTTTACAAACAAAATGTTAAACGTAGAACCGTCAATTTCGTTGTCGAGCAAAAACCCGTGGTGCTTTCCGAAGCATGCACATAATTTATCGAACGCTACGCCTATACGTACCGACAGCGGGTACGTATGTATGTAGGTATGTATGGAGCGGTGCTGTCGGGCCGGCTGGGCTGGGGCGGGGGCGGGCCGGCCGTAAGCAAGCAACGCACAAACTAGTCTTGGGGCGAGTTCACAACCACGCTATGCCCGCACTGCGCACTCGTCTCTAGCCAGTAACGGTTAACGACTTCAATTTTACAACGTACATAGGATCATATTTAGAATTAAACATCAAATTACACAATCAAGGTTTAGTACGGAGTTTGTATGGATCCTCGATATCTATTAACAAATAAAGAAACAAACTCACTTTCACATTTACAATATTAGTAAGGATTTACATAATTTAGTGACTTCGAAAAAATACAATCAAATTGAGAACTTTCTTCTTTTTGAAGTAGGTTGAAAATGGTAGTTACAGTTAACAATCTTTCCAGTACGTACACGCAATATGAAAGCGCCCTTAGAGCTGCCATCTTGCAATGCCTTCGGATACGGTGTAGAAACAAGGATGCTCAGAGACGAGCGAAGAAATTATTATTATAATAATTAGGTAGAGTTACTCGGATACAGTTAAATTATAACCGCAACTTCATCCATGTGACCGAGAAAAAAGTAGCCTACGTCACTCTTAATCCTATATAATACTTGTATACCAAATTTCATAGAAATTGGTTTAGCCATTAAAGCTCCAAGCCAAAGGGTAAAACAAACACACTTTCACATCTATAATATTGGTAAGGATTAGGCATTGTTAATATAGATATCGATATAACATATAGACATCTGGTCTATATATCAGCGGGAAAAAATTATAAGCCTTTTAGAAAGAAAAAAATTTTCACCAGAGGGAGACTTTGTATAAGTCGATTGCTTGGGTACCTCTGTCCCATTTGTGTTTCAACCGTGAAGCAGTTGTGTTTGCATGGCTGTGTTTCGGTTTGAAGGGTGGGATATGGCGTGAATTTACTGGGTACAGAGGAATAACACCTGAGTCCTCAGGAATGGCAACGCATGGGGGGTATCGTGGGCGAAACAGTATACTCTTGTTATGTGCATGGTACTGCTCATGTCTATAAGCGACGGTTACCACTTTCCATCAGGTGGGCCGTCAGCTTGTTTGCCATTCTAAGTTGTATAAAAAAAAAAAGGTCGGGCATCTATTTTTGAATATGTTAAAAGTCTGTCATACAATATTATTTTTTTGGTTTAAAACTTTAAACATGTTCGTTATTGGACCAGTGATAGATATTGTAACTGAAATATGTATATATTGCTATATATTATTCACCCCTAGTAAGAATATCCATTGATAGGTAAACTGTATTGCAGCTCTTAAGAACACTCATACTTAGTTCTTTAGCTCGCCAATGTATAGCAACTTCAAAATTATCTGTCAACATTTAACAACAATTGATTTATTTGAATTGTTGAATGCCAAGAGTGGCAACTAGTGGCAAAACCTTATGAATGAGGCTATGTTCAACAGTGGACAGTTAATGGCTTATACAACATATACTTTATTGTTTAAGACGCTATATGGAAACAAACGCTGAGTTTCACATCTATACATGTAGTAAAACTGTATGACCGAACTGAGGTTGAATGTCTGTACATAGAAAAAAAAAAGACAAAAAATCGAGACAAGGGGATGTCAGATATGAAATAGAACACTTTCAGATTTTTTAAAATTTTTTGTTTCCCTTTGTTTCTACGGGCTGATCTCTGATACTGTTGGACCGATTTAAATGAAATTTTGCATGGTATCTTACATTCGCCGGTCAACATTTTGGATACTTTTCATCAAGGAAAATTTAAAAATTCTCGTGAGATAGTTAAAAAACTATAGTAACTTATACAACTTAGTACGCAACCTACTTAAGTAGTCATTTTGACCTAAGTCAAACAGTGAAAACGACACGTCATTTGTTAATTTTGGTCCAGTATTCCCAGACATAATAAATAGGTACGTACATACATCCATATGGAGGAGGATTATGTCCAGCAGTGGGCAGATAATGGCTGAAACGATCACGATGATGATACATCGATAGATACTAAACAAGAATACCAAAAACCACGCGCAAAGTCGCGGACATCAGCTAGTTTATAATATCAGTAGGAATATAAATTTTATTGCTATATTTTAGTTTGGTATCGGAGCATTTTTTTATAACCATTAAAAACATAGTGAAAAATATTTCTGAAAATTGACAGATAATTCCGATGTTGCCACCCATCGGCAAATTTCTGTATAAACGCTCTCAAATGAATGTTTTATATTTGAAGCATGAATTTTATTTTATATACTATCATTGCTATCATTTTTAGGTGGATCGGAAGTTTTCAATTGACTCCCGAGGGTTTTTTTTTTCAAATTCGACAATATTTCCACTTATGCACGTTATATGTACGATATCTTCATCACTTCCTAACAAATTTTGATGATTTTTTTTCAGATAAAAAAAAGATTCATCAAATCGGTTGTAGAATTTTTTTAGATACACTTAACGTAGTATATACCTATATGAATACATAACCGTACGACACGGCTACAACAATAGTTACAATTGTTTTATCAAGTGCGAATTTACCGCCCGACTGGGTGTCGAGCTGTGCGCTGCTGTCACGGCTGTGATGACATCTAGCGGTTACGAGTAGTATGCGCGTCTAATGACCTAATGACGTACCTACTGGGGGGAAAGGGATTGTTAGTAATGTAGACTGAGAATCCCATTGCTAGCAATATACCCAACCAGGTCGACCTCGTCGCGATTCCCACTGGAAACTATTACGGTTAATTCCTGATGAATTCATCATGATGGGCTAACTGGCCTAATTTCATTCTCATTTATCACCCTTCACTGGTGCTCCGCCAGCGTATCCCGTTAGCGCAGGCGGGGTTACCATACCATTTTCACCCATCAAAAAAAATGACGTACCTACTTCTTTTAACGCTCCTTGGGATAAAATCTAATATATATAAATTTCGCGTCACGGTATTTGTGGTCGAACTCCTCTGAAACGTCTTAATCGATTTATATGTATATTTTTTTATACAGCTTAGAATGGCAATTAGGCTGACGGCCCACCTGATGGAAAGTGGTAACCGTCGCTTATAGACATAACAGAGTATACTGTTTCGCCCATAACACCCCCCATGCGTTGCCATTCCTGAGGACTCAGGTGTTATTCTTCTGTACCCTGTAAATCCACATCCCACTCTTCAAACCAAAACACAGCCATGCAAACACAACTAGAGCAATCATACAGATAAAGACAGGCAAAAATTTAAAAAAATAGTTTATATTAAAACCCCTCATATCAAACACTATATATATATAATTTAAATTTTATTATATGAGGAAGATA
The DNA here is from genome assembly GCF_026898425.1 of Galleria mellonella. Lineage (NCBI taxonomy): Eukaryota > Metazoa > Arthropoda > Insecta > Lepidoptera > Pyralidae > Galleria > Galleria mellonella. The sequence continues at coordinate 164,594 of NW_026442170.1, read as the reverse complement.
AAAAAAAATTATTGTATTCGTATTGGAATACGGGATTGGAACTCGCAGCATCTACGCTTAACTTTCCTATAATTCTATAACAATTTACAACTAATAATAAACATCGAAAGGTAACATTTTTTAATTTAATTTTGAGAGAGAGGGGGGGGGGGGGGGGAGAAATTGGTAATAATGCGGGCTGCCGGCAATCATCAGTGGAACAGTATACTTTATCTTAAGTTTATTAGCATTCGTCAAGGTTCCAGCTCGGTACTGCGATACCGGCGGCGCGTGCTCGCCTCGCTAGCTCCATACACACGTATGCAAATGGCGCGCCTATCTATACTGGCTCGGTTCGTAATTCCTGTTTTTTTTTTTCGATCACAATACATTTCGATACTCAAAATGCAATAATTAACATAAGAATAGTGGGTATTATTGTCGATGACGAAAGTCTTAGATATAAGAAAAACAAGTTCTACACTGGTGCGAGAAAGAGATGCGCGAACATGCGCTAGGTGACAGAAGCGATTCGAATTTAGACCGTTTTGTTGGCATTATATATATATATATATAAAACTAGCTATCACCAGCGATTTCGTCCGCGTTACCAAGATAACATTTAGCCTCCTCCACCTCATAAAATACACGTATAACAGTTTTAATAGTGTTTGATTAAGCTGTTAAAGCACTAAAAGTTAAGAAACAAATAAACAAACTCGCATGCATATTTATAATAATAATAAGGAAATAAGGATTATATATGCGTAAGGATTATATATGACACAAAGCATGGAGTAGATAGATTGATAGATAATTTATTTGCATCACTTACAAGCACACAATTAACAACATACATTGATAGACATATACAGTAGAAAGAGACATAAGAATAACAAAAAAAAAAAAGTAAAATACATAAAAGAAGTAACATCTTTTTCCTTTCATACGTGTGCCATAGTAACGCAAAACTGTCAGTTTATTGTTTTGCTCTGAAAAGAGCAAAACACTGATATTCTGAGTACACTTTATTATTAAAACATTTAATTTTATTTATCACTGATTATATTTTGTGACTTTATTAGCGTGAGGGATGATAAAAAACTAAAAAGTATTCATTGTGTCACATCTAGACACGGTTCAACTATGTACGGATTTAATTCAAATCCAATGAGATCTTTAAACATGATTTCAAAAAAATATTGAGGTGTGGAAAGCCTATGTCTAACAATGAATAGATACCTACAGGCAGTAATGATAATTATGAAATGATAAATGACAAACATCCATCTTCAAAAACTATTACATTTTTAATATTAGAAGGACGACCTCTGACTTTTTTATTAGGTATTCATCATCATCATCATTTCAGCCATTAACCGTCCACTACTGGACATGGGCCCCCCATAGACTGCCATAAGGAACGGTCCTGAGTCACCTGCATCCACTGACTCCCTTCAATGCATTTGAGGTCGTCGTTATTAGGTATTAGACGCATTTACTTTGTTTTAGATGGACAAAAATGTTTGTTCTTTTTTTATAACTCAGAGGACAAACGAGCATGCGGCTCATCTGATGGTAAGTGACTACCGTCGCCCATGAGCACCCGTAATACCAGAGGTAGTTGTTGATATTTGAATACAGGTTCCTTCCATTACATACACTACAGAAGGTAGATAGGTATAGTACGAGTGAAGACGCAGTACATAACTAGTTCCATGAATACTATTTACTCGTTATATCTACTGTAGCCAGCGAGTTGTGACTGTTCACACAAAGTGCAATACTATGTACAATAAAAACAGTTCAACACAGACGTGAATTCAAATAGATGTCGCGTCTGTACTTTACATGACAAATTTTTAACAATAAGTAAGCTCAAAAGACTACTCAGACTCTAACTTAATTTACTTTCTTTCTTTGGCCTCAACTGTTCCCGTTAGACAGAGGCGGTTTTTATCATTCAGTGCCATTTGTTTCGTTAGAATACATCTTTATTGGTCCAGCCGAGCATCCTTATATTCTTCTGGAAATCTAATATCAAAGAAGACTGTGGACTGCACTGTCTTCTCTTTTATAGTTATGTATAAAAACACATACTTATTTACTACATTTATGTAAAAAAAAAAAACAAGATTGAAAAGAACTACAGATTTCTTGAAAGGTGAGTTTCAAAAGGTGCGGAAGTAGGTTTGCAACTTCACGTTAGGGGTCACGTCACATCACGTGAAGCGGACAACGAAAAGTGTGTGACATTCTGAAATTCTTTCATAGTATTCGAGTTGCCCTACATATCGCGCGCTTTAAATCATAGGGGCGTACAATGTAAAACCTTTCAGGAGGAAAAAAAAGTTAATAACATTCTTTTACAAAAGGTATATTTAAAATAAATTGGTGTGTAGTTATTAAAATACTATCTTTATTATAGGCATAATTTTTAGTTGAGTAAATATATTAGAAATATGGATGTATATTTTAGAATATTGAATTGAAAAAAAAAAAAAAAAAAAAAACTAAAAAAATATGTTTAAATTGATTTTTACACATACAGTGAACGCTCTATATAAGCAACTTCTCTATAAGCAACGTTCTTTATATTTTATTTATTCTACTCAGCTTAGTTAATAAAAGAAATAAGTAAAAATATTTTCCAGACGGTAAGTATTTTTATACTTTTTTTGTCCCCTATAAGCAACTTTTCCCAATAAGATTTTTTTTATTGAAAGTAGTTCAAATGAGTTGCTCATATAAAGCGTTCACTGTACATCCACATGGTTTTAAAATATATGGTGTACGCAATTTTTAAATAGATACATATAAGACACATGCGTCATCTATAAACATCCACGTCTGTGGTGTACAGTCTCCTTCAAATGTCGACCCCGTCTAGGACGATCCATTGTACTTACACAGGCCGAGTTGTAAACGTAAGTAAATGTTAAATGGCGTGAAGTTCATACATGTAATGTCAATGGGAACTTCAATTGTAATGCCATAACAACGTTTCACTAGTGGGCATAGATCTCCCCACATCACTGAAGGATATTAGCCCATGTTTAATATTGTCAATGCCAATTTTTTATTTATACCTTATTTTGTATAAATAAAAGAATATTCGTCTATTCATACAAACTATTATTTAGTTTGCACACGAATGTACATTTTGGGTGTGGGTATAGCAATATATATTTCAGTTACAATATATATATACTGGTCCAATAACGATTATGTTAAAAATCTGTTATCCAAAAAATAATATTGGATAAGAGACGTAACATATTCGAAACATATCTGACCGATATCGAAATGAGTGATGAATTTTTTCCCACCATCAATGTTCAGAGGAACTCAGTATATGGATATAGAATCGGTATCCATTATACCAATGCCTAGTACATTCAGCGACTGTAATTCGAATGAAGCCTGACCAAATAGAATGTGAATTCCCATGAAATTAACACATTTCCTTAACTCAATAAGTAGATTTTGCTACGAAAAAAATATACTTATTTTATTATGGAACCCACACGGTTTACTACGACGTCTATAGATTGCAAAAATATTAAAAAAAAAAAAGTTAAATATGTTTCAAGTATCGTGTAACATAAACACAATATAATACAATCGAATTGAGAATCCCCTGTGCAGTCGCTTACAAATTACTTCGTGCACGAACGAGAGCTACGTAGCGTTCTGTCGCTGCCTACCTCGATCACAAGAGGCGTGAGTGTAGGCTGAACAGTAGGTAGTTCGTTTCCACAGCGTGGCGAGTGGTTCGGACGGCACTCATCCATTATACTCGTGGGGCAAGCATTACGCCGTAAGCGTTACATTACATCTACGTATACATTAGCCGATCTCGCCGGGGCCCAGTAAAAAGGCGACGAGGGATTAAAACCTACGGACCAACATCGTTTATCCGAAATTCTCGCTATCTCGACGCCGGCTTGCCTAAAAACTCTCCTATCATGCTACAGCTACAGCCGAGCAAAATCGATGTTGCTACGTGCCTTATATATACACGTATACATATACACGTGTACATAGACACAGCTGTAGTTAGACTAGTTAGGCCGCGTCTCCAAAGCGAGCGAAAGCTGTAATTAGTATGGCCGCTCATCGGAATTAAAGCAGTTTTAGGTACATTTAAAATCATCCCTTTTTGGTTTCATCTATTCACCCTATCTAGATGCACGTACTTGGTTTTAGAGGTTTTATATAAAATTATTAAGTCTTTTTTTCGGTTGATTAATTGTCGCTATGATAAAACGAAAAATTTATTTAATGCTTAACTTTAAAATAAAGTTTAAAGACTACAGAAAATAATAATTATATAATAAAACAAAAAAAAAAAAAAACACTAAAGCGGCTCAATTGTATAGGTACTCGTCCCATGTGGAGTGGTTGACTATGGTTTACAGTGCCAATTTTTGGCTTTACCAGTAGTCGCGACTCTTGGCAGGTGGATTGGCAACCACGGTTAGACTTTGGTGATGTTTTAAGAGGGACGCTGTTGCCCATCCCTCAACCACACGGGACCACTCGGGACCACACGACAATTTTATATTATATAAAATATTTTTTTTGCTTTTTATTATTATACTCGTAATTAGTATCGAACTTAGAATAAATGACCCACATTTCAATAAACAAGACTTATTAAAAATAGTCTGAGATTATACAAAAATAGAAACCTATCAGTAGAGCGCGAGATAACGGGTTCGAAAAAAAACAGAAGTCTATAAAAAAATATACGTTCAGTAAATACACACTCAGATAAATAAAAGTACACAAAATTCGACATGTTATTGTAAACGGCTGTAACGTACGCACATACAGGTAACTCTTATGGTTTGACAGAGATGTCAGACGTCAAGGCTAGGGTTGCCACACATCCGTGCTCCGGCAGGTACGTCCTAATTGCCCAAGGACGACACCAAAAGTAATTAGTTTCAATTAACTTTCGTTGCGATGACGAAAAAGCTTACACTGTAATTACACAGTCGATTTCACAAGTTTACTGTGGCTAAGGACACTGGCATAGCATTTTTTATTATATGACAAATTACTAGATCCGACTTTTATTGTCGCAAAGGTGATAAACAAGCACACTAGGGTTGTCACGCGATTAACTTCCCAAACTATTAAAAGACCTCTAGTTTGTCGTCTTTATGCTTGGGATTTCGTTATAAATAAGTCATAACTTTGTTTGTTCGGAACAAATTCACACAGTTGTTTCACAAATAACTAAAGATTGTGTTCCACAAAAAAAAAATACACTTTAATTGTGGCAAAACTAGTTATTTTGATTTAAAAAGTAAACTATAGGCCAATTTGTAAGTAGGTATTTCCTTTTAGATAAAAAAATTATTTCCCAAATTGGTTTACAACGGACGGAGTTATGAGGTAACAAACAAAAAATACTACCGATTTGAGAACCTTCTTTTTTGAAGTCGGTTCAGAAATCGATTGCAACATTGACAAAATTTGTATGGGTGTAAAAGTTTTGGTATATAAAATGTGTGATGTAAATTCTCGGGTGTAAAAGGTTTTGTGATTTAAAAGAATGATAAAAATTTGGTTCAAATTAATATAGATATCGCGTAATATAAATACAAAAAATGAATAAAAGATACAACCGAAATGAGTACAACCACCTTTTTGAAGTCGATTGGAAATAGTAAAAGGAAATAATAAAATATCAGCAGCTGCGGCCACGGATTGTGTGATAGTGATTGATTGTGTGCCCCCTGTCCCAATTCGTTCAGTAGCCACAACTAGGGACGTGTGACATACAGACAGGCATCGTAACAACAATAGGATTCGACGGAACAATAAAAAAAAAACAACAACACTTTTAACAAGTACCTACTTGGAAGAGAGCGAGATAATGCATTAATCTATTAGATGATGGAAATTCATCGTCGATCATTTTACGGCCGAGAAATCCCATTATCTCATACACATTGGGTGTAAAACGACCAGTGTTTACAAACAAACCAAGCGTTATATAATAGCATTATCAATTAGTAAAGTAAACACATATAATCCGGCAATTAATATGTTATAAAACGACTCGTTAATCAAAAATACCATGTACAAGAGAGGATAAACTCAACATAAAAGACCTATATTCTCCGTGTACCACTACTCGTATGCCAGTGGCGCCATCTAATGTCAATATTCTTTTTTCGTCCTCCTCCGTCCTATACACTACTTGTCATCCCCGGAACGATATAAAGCGACAGAGAAACAGAGCAGAATACACCAATAGGAACTAAATAGAACTATAGTAAGCGTGGTAAACTACGTATAGTCACAAACACCGTTACGTATAGAAATTTGAGAGGGAGGCACGTGTGCATTTCTGATTAATAGAAATAGGTTCACATTACTTCAACCTAAGTGAAAACTGACAATAACTAATTATTTATTATTAATTGACAGCAAATCCCCTCTCGCACAATATTCTCCCGCAATTACCATCTGTAATAAGTGCTTTCTTGACAATTTCCTTAAAAATTTTAGGAATATCTCAATTTGTTTTTTACTTTTTTGTATGTTACACGATATCTTCAACAGTGAATTTACAGGGTACGGAGGAATAACACCTTAGTCCTCAGGAATGGCAACGCAAGGACGTATCATGGGCGAAACAGTATACTCTGTTATGTCCACGGTACTGCTCGTGTTTATAGGCGACGGTTACCACTTTACATCAGGTGGGTTATCAGCTTATATGCCATTCTAAGTTACATAAAAAAAATTTGAACCGATTAATTTTTAATGGGTAAAGTTTCCACATGCTTTTCGTTTCTTTCGGTATGAATCCAATAGAAACATGTAAATATTGTCGCTTTTTAGGAATAAAATTTTAATTTAGTTAGTTTTTTCTTTTAGTATTTTTGTCAAAATAAGTCTTTATATACTTCTTCGTTTTTTTATGCAACTTAGTAACTATCGCTTTCAGATATGAGCAGTACCATGGGCATAACAGAGTGTACTGATTCGCCCATGATACCCCCCATGCGTTACCATTCCTAAGGACTCAGAGGTTATTCCTCTGTAGTCTGTAAATTCACTGTCATATCCTACCCTTCAAACCGAAACACAACCATGCAAAAACAATTGCTTCATGGTAGAAACACGAATGGGACAGACGTGCCCAAGCAAACGACGTTTATACAAAGTCTCCCTTTGGTCTACTACTTCCCGTCTAGGAAAACTGTATATTTTAATATGCAAATGTAAAAACATCAGGAATTTCAACAATATTATGTACTAATTTCATTATACATTTAAAGGTCACGGGTCAATGGCTAATGAAGTCTGGTTTTAAACTACGCTTCTCAATATATCTAGGCATTATAATTGCTATACCAATTGTGATCTTATTTCAACGCAATATAGATCACTTTTGTAATCATTGTTTGGACTGATATGGTGTCAGTACTTATAAATACTGGCGATATTTTGTATAGATTCCCATATGTGACATCGAAGATATACTTTAGGGCATTTGGATAGTTCCTTGGAAACGAATACCTACGGATCCGTGTGAACAAAGTCAATGAAAACAAATAGTGTAAAAATAAACCAGAACCTTGGTGGTACAGCAGTTTAATAATACCCCGCCTCACCTTCCAATGGTCGCGGGTGCAAACTCCGCACAATACAATTTTTGTAACTATTGAGTAATATCTGAGTGTTTTTCTCTGTATTATATTCTTTATATATACATATACGAGGTTTGTCCGGAAAGTACGTATAAAAGTTTTTTAAAAATTTTATTTTACAATTATTCAGGTAAATCAATTTTATCCCCTTCAAAGTACTCCCCCTGTGACATAATGCACTTGTGCCAACGCCGTTTCCACTGTGAGAAGGCTCCTTGAAAGTCCTCTGGTTGTAGGTTTCTCAGCTGCCCCGTCGTAGCTTTTTTTATCTCATTTATGTCCCCCAAATGCCGCCCCCGAAGTACCAATTTGGTTTTTGGGAACAAGAAGAAGTCACACGGGGCCAAATCCGGCGAATAAGGGGGGTGTTCGGTCACCGTAATGGAATTTTTACTCAAAAACTCACGGACAACAAGAGAGGTGTGGGCAGGGGCATTGTCGTGGTGAAGAATCCAACGCCCCTCTCGCGCCAATTCTGGACGAACTCGTGCCACACGAGCTTTGAGGCGTCTGAGCACATCGACGTAGAATTTTCCATCAACTGTCTGGCCTGGAGGGACGAATTCGTCGGAATGTGAAGTGGAAGGACGTCCTGAACGTGGGTCATCTTGAACGCTTTCTCGGCCCTCTCTGAATCTTTTTAGCCACTTGTGGACGGTTGGTTCCTTCACAGCATCATCCCCATAAACTGTTCTGAGATCGGCAAAAATTTCACGGCCATTCTTGCCGAGTTTCGAGAGAAACTTGATTACGACGCGCTGCTCTTCAACGGAAGCGGGCTCCATGCCGACGGGGTTTCGTTAAGAGGTAACTTCACAGATGGCGTGACAAGCCAGTTCGCACCGCACGGCGGTCAGACCAGAACTGAAGCATTGTTAGGGACATAAGGAAGGGGTCCTGCGCTTACCTGGCCTCCCCACTCCTCTTTCTCGCATTCCAGAACACTTTTATACGAACTTTCCGGACAGACCTCGTATACTAGACGACCCAGCAAATATTGTTTTGTCATGTTAATAATAACTTATTCTCAGATCTACCGGGTATACGTATAAAATTTCATCAAAATCGGTAAAGCCGTTTCGGTGAAGTATGGCCACTAACACTATATATATATATATATATATATATATATAATATAATTTTCTCTGTATTAATACACGGGCCTATTCAATCAATTATATAAAAACATAATTAGTATTGTTTATACAAATCTCTCGTGGAAAATATATCTAAATGACAGTGAAATACGAGGTCTGTCCGGAAAGTTCGTATAAAAGTGTTCTGGAATGCGAGAAAGAGGAGTGGGGAGGCCAGGTAAGCGCAGGACCCCTTCCTTATGTCCCTAACAATGCTTCAGTTCTGGTCTGACCGCCATGCGGTGCGAACTGGCTTGTCACGCCATCTGTGAAGTTACCTCTTAACGAAACCCCGTCGGCATGGAGCCCGCTTCCGTTGAAGAGCAGCGCGTCGTAATCAAGTTTCTCTCGAAACTCGGCAAGAATGGCCGTGAAATTTTTGCCGATCTCAGAACAGTTTATGGGGATGATGCTGTGAAGGAACCAACCGTCCACAAGTGGCTAAAAAGATTCAGAGAGGGCCGAGAAAGCGTTCAAGATGACCCACGTTCAGGACGTCCTTCCACTTCACATTCCGACGAAAACGTGGAAAGAATTCGAACTTGTGTTAATGGGGACCGTCGTTTAACGGTCAGACAGGTGGCTGAAGAGCTTAATTTGGGCAAAACCGTGGTCCACGAAATTCTAAGAAACGAACTTCAAATGAAAAAAATTTGCGCCAAGATCGTTCCGTGAGTTTTTGAGTAAAAATTCCATTACGGTGACCGAACACCCCCCCTATTCGCCGGATTTGGCCCCGTGTGACTTCTTCTTGTTCCCAAAAACCAAATTGGTACTTCGGGGGCGGCATTTGGGGGACATAAATGAGATAAAAAAAGCTACGACGGGGCAGCTGAGAAACCTACAACCAGAGGACTTTCAAGGAGCCTTCTCACAGTGGAAACGGCGTTGGCACAAGTGCATTATGTCACAGGGGGAGTACTTTGAAGGGGATAAAATTGATTTACCTGAATAATTGTAAAATAAAATTTTTAAAAAACTTTTATACGTACTTTCCGGACAAACCTCGTATGTATTAAAATCCGTTGACTGATTGTGCAGTAAGCGAACAAACAGACACGCGCACAGCGACTTTGTTGTAATATTTTAACATGTATGTATAAAAAAAAATTGATACATTTCCATACAACATATTCTAAAAATAGCTCTCAATTATCTAGTATTCTTTGTGTGCATATACATTAATACTTCGCTAATAACCTGGTTTTGGTCGTTACAGATTTCGCAATGTTTTGCGAAGAAAAATCTTAAATAAATTATCTATTGACTAAACACTTTCAAAAACGGATTTTTGGAATTAGGTACTTTGTTCTTGGACCTTAAGAAACTAATTAGGATTCAGTTACGGTTAACAAAGAATTAGGAGATTAGAATCCAGGATTAGGATTCTTAATAGTAGCTAAGTTTGAGCGTCGCAACCTAGTGGTGCATTACTCCGACTTACAGATCTCAAAGGTTGTTAGTTCGAAACTGGCTAATGCCGAAACCATAGTATGTCATCTTTCCGACTATATCTCCAATAATAATAAACACTGTTAACAAAGTAAATAAATTAGAGTGACTACGGTAGGCTCGCTGCCTGCCGGGTGTTGGTTGTTGGATTCTAATACAACCGACGAGTCTAACTGACACATTATCAGCAATACACCCTATCAGGTCAACCTCCACGCGGTTCCCCCTGAAAACCATCATGGTTCAATCTAGCGGAATTCGTCACGATGGGCTAACTTACCTACTTTCATCGTCACCTATCATCCCTCACTGGTGCCCCGCCAGCGTATACCGATAGCGCAGACTGGTTTACCATTCCATTATGACCCATTAAAAAAAATACGACCGACGAAATGTGAACAGGTCTATTATTATCAGGAATTGCTTCACCAACAGTGGTAGTAATCGACAATTGTCTCTGCTTACCCCATTAGGGATTACAGTCATGTGCATATTTATTTTAACTAAGAAGTTCACAAATTTAGAAGGAAGGCCAGAGCACAGTAATGGTGTAATAATGTGTTGCGGTAACATACTTAGTAACCAACTCATACCTGTGCAATACTGTACAATTTTAAACATTTACTTAGTTAACATGCGTTATATGCGGACACACAAGCTGCCTAGCAACTGTGATGCTATCACGTTAATACTCTCCTGTGTTTGCATGGCTGTGTTTCGGTTTGAAGGCTGGGATATGGCGTGAATTTACAGAGGAATAACACCTGAGTCCTCAGGAATGTCAATGCATGGGGGGTATCATGGGCGTAACAGTATACTCTGTTATGTTCATGGTACTGCTCATGTCTATAGGCGACGGTTACCACTTTCCACCAGGTGGGCCGTCAGCTTGTTAGCGATTCTAAATTGTATAAAAAAAAATTATGCGGTGGCCACTCCCAGTAGTGGGACGTTATTTTTATACATCTTGGTTATGGCAAGAGCTGACAGCTCCATTCTCTATAGAGGAGGAAGGAATTGTCAGTAATGGGGTTTAATTATTAAGTCCCATTGCTAACAATATAGCCTATCTGGTCTACTTCCACGTAGTTCCCCTGGGAACCATCCTGCTTAATTCTTGTCGAATTCATCGTAATAGGCCAACTGTCCTGCATTGATTCTCACCTATCACTCCTTACTAGTACCCTGCCAGCGTATACCGACAGCGCAAGTGGGTTACTATTACATTTTCACCCATTAAAAAAACCATCTTCTGTAAATGAATAGGACATTGCAAAGTATAATGTGACAGACATGGTACTCATGTATTACTATACCTTGTTACACACTCTTCAAAACAAAACGGCAATAGCAATACGAATGGGACAGAAATACCCATTGAAATGACTTCTAGGTTGTCCTGATGACAATAACTTATTATAAATAACATATTATAAATAATCCTGGTCATGCCACACAATGCCCTCAAGTTCTGAATTACTATCAATTTATAGTGTGATATAAATTATAGAAAAAAAAAACAAATAGAAAAATCTGTACTGTAATAATGAATAAATGATAACACTTTCCAACAATTTATTCTAATGTAATGAAATTTAGAGATGTAAGATCTCAAGCCTCAGAATTGGCGACACATGAAAAGTAACATGGGTGTCTCAGTGTATACTGTGTGCTCCCGTTACAGAATGGGCCACCAAAGAAACTAATTGGGCGACTAAAGAAACTAATCGAGGGATGGGCAGCAGCATCTCTTTTAAAACATCATCCAAAACCTAACTGCAATTGCCAACCTGTCTATCAAGAGCCTTAAGAGAGAGGCCTATGTTCAACAGTGGACAGTTGACAGCTATTATTATGATGATGATGATGATGATGATGATGCCATAACAATATTGAATAATTGTGGGTGACAAAGAAAACCAAGAATGAGAATTAAAAATATATGTAAGTATATTAATAAAGGAAGCTTAGAAAACTAGGGCTGTGAAGGGAAGCCAAAGGGAACAATAGAAAGTGGTGACAATTTTGAATATGGTAGATAATAATATAAAAAAATATAAACAACATATGTATGTGACCTGTACTAAATACTTATAAATATACTACATTCGGTGTGTGATACCCGCATAGATTAGGTCACCCCTTCTATTCCTGTGAGTGTAGTCTAGAGACAACTAAGGGAGAGTGAGGGATGGGCAGCAATGTGCCTCTTAAAACATCTCCAAAGCCTAACTGCGGTTGCCAATCCATCTGCCAACAGTGGATGACCTCCAAGGGGGATGGTTATATTCATCAGTGGATAGGTGAAGGCTGATATGACGATAATAATGATATTGGACTCAAAATCAAAAATGTTGCCTTTTCTAAATTAGTGCCTAGTTTGATACTCCGTGAAGTCAATTTGGAATAATCAATCAATATGTAATTTGGTATCCAAGAACATTATACTTTCCATTCATGCATATGATTGTAAAAGTAATTAATTCTATAAGTACCAACATTATAAATGTGAAAGAAGTTTAGATGTATGCTACACAATGTCACTTGGACAAATTAACTTATTTGAGTGCTATTTGATATGTACACCACAGATGCACCATACTGTAGACAAGCAAAAAGTAATTTATCCTAATAAATGGAGGATATTGTTAATTTTATATTTTTATTTCTCCATATTTAGTACTTCGTACATCATAATACAAATAATAATAGGATATACAAAATAATAACTATATTAAGTATTTATAAAGATCACCCGGACCCAGATTTTAATAAGTATTTTCATTAGAGTGGCAATTCACACCATCTCCCATTATGATAGTTACAAATTCAATCTCTGAACAATAGATACATATGTATTCATGTTAAAAAATGTAGTTAATATTTTTCTTCATCTCATATGGTATGCGTGTATAAAATGTCATAGTGATTGGGTTAAGACATTAAGACACTGTAAGGTAAACAAACAAACAAACTCACTTTCACATTTATAATATTATTTATATTATATATAGGCAATATTGTCTCCACACATAGTCATGGAATATAAAACAAATGTTAGAAAGATATTTATAAAGTAGTAAATAAATAAATTAATAAGGGTATATTTAAAAAGTATTTTATGTCCCGCAGTATACATTTTACTTAGTTTGAAATTAGATGTCACCATGTGACATGGTAAGATATGTTATTCCTTATAGATACATATACATCACACCTGTCTTGTATTGGAGTGAATAGAAATAATGGAAAGATAAAAATACTTAAAAGTTATTTGTAGAAGAGACTAAGTATATTTATTTTAGAAGAGTATAGGATTTCTATAGAGCAACAATTACAAAGTTCATGTGGATATTTAGATGTTAGGAAGTTATTACTGTTTGGATATGTGTGGACAGAACAGCAAGTGTTACTGTTATCAGCCATGTTCAATATTAGATGCAGGTGTTTTTTTTTTGTTACAATATCTGTGATTAGTTTCATGCTAGGTATGAGCATAATTTATATATTACTATACATAAGTAGGCATATTATATGCACCAAAGTTACAAAATAAGCTGTGATACATAAAACTGCTAGTTTTCCTGTACACTTCAAATTATTATTGGCTCAGTAAGTACCATCTTGCTGACAGAGATACAGTACATGATACCTACTTACATTATTATTAATTATTGCGACTATTTGTAATCTTTCCCCACTTTGTTTATTTAATAACCAATCTTGGTTTATATTTTTATCAAAATTAGCAATTTAAAAACAAAAACAAACAAAAATACATTAATCAATAAAGATAAAAAAAGTGTATTCATTAATTTTTCTTTTTAATTTATTTAATATATCAATATTTTTAGATTGAACTTCCCAAAAAATTTGTCACTTCAATTGTGACATTTTGTCATCAACATGGGATCAACCAGAGGGAATAACCATATCAATATTAACACCATAGAGAAATACAGGCAAACTGAAAATCTCATATTTAGTAATAAAAAGATATATCATTTGTACTAAATGTCGAACACAATAATAACATAACAAAAAAATAAACGAGGATTTGCTATAACATGATAAGATCTGATTAAATGTACATAAATAAAAATATACGGAATATAAAGGTATTGAGTTCAAAGAAAACCTGGTTCATAAAGGTAGATGTTAGCACTCTCACTTCGAACCTGTACTGAGCAGGTTCAAATCATTTGTATCTAGTAGTAACTTAAGAGTTAATGTATTGAAAATTTAAAATCTGCATCTCAGTATAATACAAGACTTGAAATAATCTTGCTGATATTATAAATATTAGAATATGTACAGATGATTCAATATTTGTTATTCATGTTTAAATCAATGAATATATTTGAATGAAATTTCATATAAATAATATACCACAAATTGTAGACTGCCTTAGATTGCTTTGTATATATAATAAATACAACTAGCAGCAAACAAGTAAACATTAGTTAAAGGACAGAATAATGAGTGCTCCAGTGTCACAAAGAAAGCCTTTGTAGGCTGGCATTTGTCTGAGTGTATATAGACATAAACATGACAATACTTGTTTTTGCATACTCTTAAGACAATAACATGCAAAAACTATATCCCATCAGTGTAATAAGATGAATAAACAATTTTTATCAAAGTGGGTATTATATAAAAACAATAGTTTGATGGGTACTAGCATACTGTCTCATATTTTCAAAAAAAGAAACAAGTGTTATTGAAGTGATCTTAGAAAGTATTTTAGCAGAAATAGTGTTAAATGTAATTGTTTTCAATAGTGGCACACAACCTTGCTTGTTTCACAAGCAACCAACAAGGATAAACTGTGATAATGTCTATACTGTGTGACAGTGACTTCACCTGATCATGAGGCCGGCTGTTACATGGAGCACTTGCACAACTCACTGACACTCCACAATCACATTTAACACTAGGCAAGACTGTTCAATGGGCCATCAACCCAAACTGACTGCAATGACTGACTGACATCACAAAACTCACTGCACAGCGACTGCCCTGGCCAGTGGCCACTCTCAGGTCTCAGCACTGTCACTATATTGATCTCACTACACTCTGTACAATAACCACTACTCTTGGAATGCTGCTTTTCACGGTTTTATCACATTGGCTATGTTTAAATAACAGTTGCAATAGAAAATCACAACCTAACCTCAAAGTAGTTACACATAAAAATTGAAATTGACAATCACAGATGTTTTGAGATGTATTATTTACAACATGACATCACTCCCGCGGCCGTTCGACGCGAAATTTCACAAAGAACCGTGTGGCTGGCCATGGCAGACTGGCAGTATGGATTTGTGGGCAAAATGCTTTGTTTGACTAGCTAGGTACTTGCAGCCTTCACTGCACATAGCTATAGCTATGTGGGCGCGTATGTTATGTATGTATAGTGCAAGGCGTATATGCACCTAGCCATAATTCACTCGGGCGTTTCGTGAGCGCCACGACGAGCCGATCCGCTCGAGGACGGATAGCGCGCCTCTCGCACCGCCCCCGAGACAAAGGGCAGCGCGACAGGTTTCGTGCGCCCCGCAAAAACTGTAAACACGATTCTGATTTACGATCCCGGCGGTCCGAGTCATTCATACACGGGTGGCACCGGGGCCAGTGCGAGGCGGAGGCGGTCACGCTCGGCCGCCGCGCTGCAAGATCGCTATCGGCGGACAGCGGCAGCACCCTGCCCGCGCTGCCGCGACGCGCGACGTCGCCGTGTCCTCGCTCGCTTCGCCTCGCGGACGATGCGACCGTTTCGAAATGGCGCAACGCGACGGAGGCCGTGACGCTGCACGAGCGAGAGAATGTCCGCTCCGAGCGAGAACCGAACGCGGACGGGACGTTTCGCAACCTCGGATGGGCTCACAGAGACCGAAATAATCCACGACGTAAGTCCGCGGGCGGAACGGCCGCCGCGGGCAGCGGGTACAGAACTGCAGACGAGACTCGATACTCACGGCCTGGCCGCACGTAGCGGGTCAGCAGCGCCGGCGTCCATGGCGCGCCCAGGCCCTGGCCGCGGCCGGGCTCCGGGCCGTCGGCCGAGCGACGCAACACTCTCTCCGATCTCACTCAAAACGCGACGAGAAACACCGTCGCACCATCTCGACGACACTGCACATTGACCGCGACGCTTTTATACGCGTATAAACACTTCGCGAACGGTGTTTTGTTACATCGGTTGACTTTTCTTTGAAAAATCAATATACATTTTCCCCGAGTTTAGAGATACGGACGAGTCGATGTCCAGCGCAGGTTAGGTGCGTGAAGTTTGCAAGCTTTTTTAGCGCACCGGTGTTACCAACATTTTTTTGCCCATTTTTTGTTTTGGGTGTTGTGATTTTTTTTTAGTGATTTGTGATGCACTTCGTACTAGTCTGTGCTTCGTTGGGTCTTCCATAATACTCCAACGTGGCTTGCTCAGTGGCGCCAACCTTTGAGTTTAACAATATGCGATTTTATGTTTCATTTACGATAATTCTATATTTATGGCTCTAACTTCAAATCTGTATACTGAATTATAATGTTATTTACCTGATTTTTATTAAAGTACTTAATTTATTTTTAAATGGTTGTTTTTTAAGAAATTGTAAATTCTCAAAAAGAAACAAACAGACAAATAAATGAACAATCGAAACTGGTAGCTCTTATAACATAAAATATTGCTCAAGGTTTACATGATTTAACTACCATATATTAAATTACCATTCAGTACAGTTGGAAATTCACACGGAAACATGAAACGCATTCGCGCCGACTAAGCTGCGGGGAACGGCTAACATGAAATAAAACAATAGATATTGGATATGTAATACAAATTTTACTATAAATATTATACGTGCCATCATATCATCTACATTTTTAATACTTTTTATATGAAATGAAATGTTTTAATACACATTACAATGTTCCTGGAACTTCAAAACGAATCTTCTCTTTGTTGTATTTGCGCTTCAGGGTTAAGTTGGAGGAGTTGAATCTCACTTTAAACATAAAAAGTGAAGAGATCACACCTCCACTTAATCTTTTACGCGGTATTCTTCTTGGAATGAAGTCGAATATTGTGATGAGTAAGCATGTGTGGGGCCGTGTGAAATGGCTTCACGCGTGAGCTGGAAAGATAGATCTGGCAGCGTTAGATATTAAACTGTCAAGATCCCCTGTCCAACTCAGACGTATAGCCAACTATGTAGTATTCTTCTGATGTGCTCTGCAAAAAAAAGTAGAAATAGTTAAAGAAACACAAAGATATGTGTGTTGGCGGCTCGCATAGTGTGACAATGAAGGCGCGCGCCGCATGTGGACGCGCGCCCGCTATCACAGCTCTAAAAGGTGCGGCTAACGTACTCGTGATAAGAGCAACGCTTTTCCCTGTCGCGTCAATGTTCCTACCTATTCTGTTACAATTATTACTCATAGTCTGATATTTAAGCGCGTTAGTGGCAATTATTTTTATGATTTACTCCAGCGAGCACATCACGTGGAAGCAGAGAGCACATGTGTTCAACCACCATATGTTATTACGTAATCACTATAACGCTTCGTTTTAGATGCGACACTAAATAAATTATTCAGCTATTGGATACAGAGACATGTACATCACTGGTGTACTATGTCGCTAGTGTTATCAATGTCCGTGCATACTAGCTACCTACTGAGGTTGCTGCCACGTCAACTATCTTTACGTTAAAAAATACAACAGAAACTTTGAAATACGCCTATAAAAACAATTAAATGGAACAATACACAAACCAGTACGTTACACACAGGATACGCTAATTACCCAGAGGAGGCAGCTCCTGTTCTCGGCAGGAAGCACTGAATCACGCGGAGCTCCACACCACTGTCAATTGTACACACAGCCCACACTTCGATAGAGAGCCGATCGATCGATGGGTTCATATTTATACTTTCGATCGTATCTCCAGATACGATATCAGGGAACTGACACGAGGTACAAATGTCCACCATGATAATGATAAGATTTGATATTACAGGAAATCGATTGGTGGCCGCGGGCCGTATCAGGCGCGCAAACACTCCACTCCACCAATCGGCAAGGTGTCGATGATAAGCCGCGGTGCGTTGGCGATATGGTGCGCTGATGTGGAGCACAGATCCGCGACACCGTCGGCGGCGCCGGCGTCCCGCGGCTCTCGCCCGCAGCCCGCGGCACGCCGGGACCCCGGCCCCGGCACATGCACTGCAGCCGTGCAGGCCCGCCGCCTTCGCGCCGCTATCTGCAAACTACGATACCACACGATGACATGCTGTTTGTTTACAGTGGAGATACACCTCTATTACCTACATTTTATCTGTTCGGTGACAGATAATTAATTAGTTCGCCTATTACAACCACGCATGTTACGTAATAAAAAAAAAAATTAAAAATCAATAACTTGAAAAACATTTCAAATATCTATATACTTTAATTATATAATGATTTCAGTACTCATTTAATGAATTAATTCTAAACACCTCACATTTAAATACAAGCATGAGAAATTTTAGACCGATTTGTTTATAATAAAATAATTATGAAGTGTATTTATATACAATATATTTTTTATGCGCAAAACTATAAACGCCTAAATATTACAACTGATGTACTTTTAGTGGAAGCCGTGATACGTGGAAGAATTTCGACATGATATACCTAGATAACGTGACAAAAGATTCGTATCAAACCGTGTCATTTGATAAGACACGAGGTGTGCGCTTTCTGGAACACTTATAGACAGGTGTAATACAATTCACGTAGATAATATGTAACTGAATTAAATAAATAACCAGGTAACATAGCGTTCTCATGAAAAAATAGAAAAATTGCGTTGCCACGCCCAGCAGCGCACGTACGTTTTGCTCCACAAAAACACCTACTTCATTTGCGGCAAAACTGCATAATCCACCAGTTTACCAGAATAGACTTAGTACAAAAGTCGTCTATTTGGGTACTTCTGTACCATTCGTGTTTCTACTGTGAAGAAGTTTGCATGGCTGTTTCGTTTGTAGGTTGGAATATAATAGGAGGTATAATTACACATTTACCTACACAGAGAGGTACCTATGTATAAGTAAATGAGACAAAATTGCTACTTGAAGCCAGACACAGGAACATCTGGCACAAACTGTCCATAATTAGTGACGTAGGCTTCATTTTGAGAACATTCTATTGTCAAACTTAAAGGAAATCATATGAGAAAAAAATATTTTTACTATTAAAAGGTACATTTTTATTTAAAAATCATGTAGAGTAGCTTATTTTCAGTGTTCGGCATCAAAATTGTTACCCAAAATAGATATTTTACCAGAGGGAGACTTTGTTCAAAAGTCGATTGCTTGGGTACCTCTGTCCCATTCGTGTTTCAACCGTGAAGCAGTTGTGTTTACATGGCTGTGTTTCGGTTTGAAGGGTGGGATATGGCGTGAATTTACAGGGTACAGAGGAATAACACCTGAGACCTCAGGAATGGCAACCCATGGGGGGTATCATGGGCGAAACAGTATACTCTGTTATGTCCATGGTACTGCTCATGTCTATAGGCGACGGTTACCACTTTTCATCAGGTGGGCCGTCAGCTTGTTTGCCATTTTAAGTTGTATAAAAAAAAATATATTGAAAAAATATTATAATGTGAAATCTCAAATATTTCAATATTTTAAATATAATGGTATTTGATATATTTGGCCACAGTATTCAATGTAGGTCTTCCCTGTTTGTGGCATCCTTCCACTTGGCCTTGTATTTCGTCATCCTATTATCTCGCCTGTCTTAATTATGTCCACAAATATTATAACATTTTCTCTCTTATTTTTCAACATCGACTATTTAAACTAACTCCTTCTTTCATTACTTGATACAGTTTTTGCCTTATTCTGTAAATTCACTTTCATTCTTTTTTTTATAATTTTCGGTTTTTCGTATAATTTTCGATCATTCGATCATTAAACAGCTTCACCGTAATTTCTTATTTATATCTCGAGTTAAAAGAAATCTGCATTCCATATTTGCTATTCTTACTGAAACAAACTCAAGGTATATATTTTTAATTAAATAGGTTATTAGGAGTAACAAGTTTTTCAGTTTTATAAATCCCATCAATAGACTTTACTAATCGATATTATAGTCTTTAATTTAGGATTGTAATATCGTTTCCATACGTATTAATCTCGTGGGACCTCGATGTTTGTTGGTTTCATACATACATTTCTGTAGAATCTAACATTACATGGAACGATTAATGACAATTATGTGAGTACAACGTATCACCTTATTTTATCAAACACATGCAGCATAATCAACATGAGTCAGGGCCGCTTGCTGCCTTCCACTGCCTGTTCACTCTCATAAAGAATATTTCACTATAGTCAATAATTGTATACATGTTTGGGATAAGGATATCATATGTAACCAGGACTTGATACTTTATATAGTCACATATAGCAAGTCCTTATATATCATTGAATTTTAGGGGTAGAAGTAAGAACATAGAAGAAACAGAAAATATTGTCTAGTACAGTCCGTGGAATTTTTAATATTTTCAATTGGATGAAAATATCTTCGGTCATAATGGCATTAATGACTTGATAAGGCTTCTAGTAGATATAAAGTATCTTTAAGGTAAGATTCCAAAATTTTTAATTTCAATTAAGGTTTTCATTGTAAAAATAACATTTTCGAAAATGCTCTAATGTTATTTCCCATTGCGTTATCTTCAAAACTTCAAATCATAGAGAACAACTTGAAAAAAGTTACGGTGAGAATAAGAATTGACAAAATGTAGTTTCATTTCCATAGAGAGTATTAATTAACTTAAAACTAAACTTTTTCTTAAAAAAAAAAACAAACAAAAAGTGTTAAACTATTCACTTTCACCTGTCTCCTGTTTGCATAGAAAATTCCTTTCTTACATTTTCGTACACAAATTCCTTCAGGTTTTTTACTAGTTTTACTAAGAAACAAATTCCTGAAAATAATATTGTCAATTTTTTTCACCTGACATAGGTATTGGCAGTATTACAAAATAATATCATCACGAACATTAGTTCGCCAAACAAGTAGATATATTTGAATTCATTAGATACACCTACATACACATCTATCTATCATAGGAATCTATATAAATTGTTGCCCACATCCATGTATGTGACTATCGTTTGCGGAAATATTTTATTACTATGAAAAGCTCATTTATTACGAAGTGAAAGCTGTACCTTACCTCTGAAAAGTGGCGAAGAAGTTGGAGGCAATAAAGGGAGACTGGTGGCAGCGGCATCCCAGCCGGGGGCGCGGGCGGACCGGAGGGTGAGGGCACCGGCGGCTCGAGGCGGCGGCGACGCGGCGGGCGGCTCGGCCGGCCCAGTCGCTTCGCGGCCGTGAACTCAAACTTCGGAAACTTTTGCCGTATTGTGTTTACATTGAACTTTGTTATGTGGGTTAAAGTTAAGCCAGAGTTCAACAACGTATGTGGCATTTTACTCGATTGCAAAGTTGACTCTCAAGTTTGTATCGATTTTCATCTTACGTTTATCAGATGTTTCTAGGTCACCACACCATCGATCTCTAACTATAATTTGAAAAACACTTCACTTCTATGTCTTCTTCGTGTTAGAATTATGTAAGTGTGTACTTGTACATGTACTTGGTAGAAGCACTGAAAGACAATTTTAATTTTTATATAAAAGTTTGCTTCTATTGATTCGCTGTATCATATTTCGGAAGAGTACTGTGAAAGAAACAAAGACATGTTTCCACTCGTCTTTCTATGCTATTTCTGCGCTTTTTTTGGTGATCCTTTTGACTGTATCAGTCTGTTTTTTCTAGAGGTACCTATATATTTTTTATGAATTCTATTACGCTTCAAAAACCCAAACACAACCCTTTCATGAACTCGGCGAGTGGCTCGAAGTTTCTTTACGACAGTTACATGACAGTGAGTGTACATAGTAATATTTTATTTGGCGATATGTATAGGTTAAAGAAATTAGTTTTAAATACTGATGTACATAATTTTAAATTAAGATTTTGTTGTTCGTGGCAAATCAGTTAGGACGTTTATTTCTATGTGCAAAGATTTAGATAATAATCTTGGACAAACAACACGTTGCTCGTGAGTGTTGCTTTATCAATACAACTATACTATATTACTTAAAGCAATGGCACATTTTCAATGTGTCCACTACCTACATAAACCTGAACGTATTTTAATTTTATATATGATAATTAAAAATACAAGAATAAAATAAATATTTTTTTTATGGAATCAATCATGACAATTTCCAGAGGGAACCATGCGAAGGTCAACCTGATAGAGGAGGATGCTGTTAGACCCCATTACTAACAAACACTTTCCCCACAGATGTATGTACTGAAAATAATAGCAGAGTGATGGGATCTTACCAGAGGAAGACTTTGTAGTCAGTTGTACAAAAGTCGATTGCTTGGGTACCTTTGTTCCATTCGTGTTTCTACCGTGAAACAGTTGTGTTTGCATGGCTGTGTTACGGTTTGAAGGGTGGGATATGGCGTGAATTTACCAGGTATAGAGGAATAACACCTGAGTCTTCAGGAATGGCAATGACATGGGCGAAACAGTATACTCTGTTATGTCCATGGTACAGCTCATGTGTATAGGCGACGGTTACCACTTTCTATCAGGTGGGTCGTCAGCTTGTTTGCCATTCTAAGTTGAAAAAATCTAGAAATAGTTCTCTAACGGTTTCTTCGATTTTGATTACGCGTCATGTAGGTAGGTACAGTCAAAGTATTTGGCTTGAGGACAGCAACTACTATATCATCTATAACTCGTGGTGCAGCGTTAGGAAAAGGTATCTGAATAGCTACGTGATAAGTCCCTGCTGAGGTCTAAGCGAAGAAAAGGTTTTTCAAATTTATTATATTAAGCAATGTAAATAATTACTTTATCTTCAGATCCATATAATGGTAGAAATAATGTCACCAGATCATGAAGACATATATTTTTGGAAATTCTCATGGTAATCAGAGAAAACGAGTTTCGTGCTGCTATTCTAAAATCTGAAATCGGATTGTTTATTTTAATGCATTAATAATGTCTGAACCGTCTATTAAACTGTTTCTAAATTGTCAATTTCTTTAGTTTTGTTTTCTCCATCAATAGGAACGGTAAAGGACTGAGCCTATACAGCCGTTTACTTCAGTTAACGACTGATATTTTACACTTGTTTTTTAACTGGTATTCTAATTGTTTTCCTACATTTCGTAGTTTTGAATATGTAATTATAACGTTTGAAGAAATCTGATCTAAATCGTCAATTTGACAAATTTGTTTTTGGAACAAATTGATGATTTAGAACACAGTGTGTAAGTAGGTATAATAGAAAAAATACAATATTGTTTTTAGAAATCACATCTATCTGTTTATTATGAATAAATAGATAGATGTGATTTCTAATAAATAAATAGTACAAACATATCTAAATGTTTTTCAGCGAATTTCTTAATTTCCAGTTCCAAGAAATTTTATAATCAAATATATATAAACCCCACTTAAAATTTAGCTTGTCAATTGAATTATGATGTACGGCTTTATCTTTCAGTTTAAAATATATAATATTTATATTTACAAAAGACAATATTTAGAACTTGTCCGTATCAAAAATAAAATCAGCACATTATTCTATATTAAATCTTTTAATGTATTCAGTATGAATTATGTACAATAAAGATTTTACAATACAATACAATACAACATTCAATATAATTTTAAAATTCATTTGCAAGTAAGCTACATTGAGACACAGCTGAATTTATTCGTATGTTATATATCCGTATGATAACCGACTAAGATGATAATATCACCACTATTTCTCATTCGTAGGATATTGCAAAGGACAAGCAAGGGAACAAAGTACATTCTGCTAGTCAAAAAAAGTAAAAACTGTATCAAAATTTGTGCTGCGAATTGCATAGTAATTGTTGAGGTTTTATTTATATTACTTTTAAAAATAGAATTATTTATTTTCTTTTTCTGTCAGTTAATATTTTATTATTAGAGAACGTCACTTTTAAATATAATTATTATTGCACTAGAAAAAATATAAAATATCTTTATTCTGTATTTTCTATTTTATTGTTTTATACAACGAACTCTTCACAGTAATAGCAGCTCAGGATTCCCCTCTTGTAGAAAGAGATCTAGGTTCAGTTATGTAATATTAAGGGGGTGTCATACATGGATAGGTGATTATGTCTCTTGAGAGACTTGGCGTCAAGATAAACATACTAAAATAAATACCATATTTATTTATTTATTTATTACATATATATTATTTATATTATACACATTTATATTATATATTATTTGCTTCAAAATTAATAATACGTTTGTACTATGTTAGGTATTCATGGTGGTGGGACAGAAAAAAAAATATTTCGCTAATCTTATAACTTTGCGTCCACATAATATATCGTGTTATCATCGTTCCATGTGAAAAAATTATCGGGAACCAGCTTATTGATAACAGAAATGGTTTCAGGTGTGGTCACTATCAGCGATACGGCCGCGGTTAGATTGGAAAAATTAAAAACTGATGCAATAAATAGAATTGGCGGAGCCGCACCCTCAACATACTCGTAGCACCAATAAGTATGGATGCCAATAAAGTTGGACTCGTTCATTGAATCACAATATTATTTATATCAATCTACTTGTCGGGAATCACCTGTCACTACATTTACAGTATAAAGTAAACTTGTAAGTATGCGTAAGAAATAGCGAACAAATGCTATGCGACCAGGGACGCCGGCTTATGAAAAACCTCATGCTCGATTGATAACTTCATCATTATTTCAGTTGAAAGACGGACACTGATTACTGGACAAGCATTTGCGATCTAAACGACAGATAATGGGAGGGAAGAGATTGTTAGTAATGCGAACTATCAGTCCTTATTGCTAGCAATATGCCCCGCAGGTCGACTCCCACGCCCTCCTAGAAACTATCGTGCTGAATTCCTGGTGTATTTTTTTATGCAACTTAGAATGGCAAACAAGCTGTCAGCCCATCTGATGGAAAGTGGTAACCGTCGCCTATAGACATGAGCAGTACCATGAACGTTACAGAGTATAGGTACTCTTTCACCCGTGATATCTCCTATGCGTTGCCATTCCTGAGGACTCAAGTGTTATCCCTCTGTACCCTATAAATTCACTGCTATATTCATCACGATGGGCTAACTGACCTGCTCTTTCGTTTTCACTTATCGAAAAAATGAATAAAATCGCACCATAAAGGTTCCTTTGTACCTTTTTGGAAGAGAACCCTAAAAATTTGTGAGAATTGACAGCTTTTTGTTACTTAAATAATTGCTTGTTGGTTAATCCGTGACCACTATTGGGTGTTGTAATAATTATGTTTTAGTCGCAAGTTTCTTGGATTAAGTTATAAATGAAGCAAACACAATATTGTCATAAATGTTGTCTTTGCGATATTTTATTTTGGCGCCAATATCTGTCTTGACATCTACACTAAAAAAAAAAACAATAAAATTTTGTATGCGCATCATATTTTATGTAAAAAGTTAATATAAATGCTCTTCTTGCGATGGTTGATTGTAATGTTAGCAGTGTAATAGTAGGTGCCTTGCTCTATATCATTTTTAGACTTGTATTTGTCTAAGGCGCACGATAAAGAGATAAGTACTTAGCAGCAGGCGACATTTTATCGTGAGCTATCGCTAGCGCAAAAATCCAGTTCTAATTTCAGTAATATGAGCTATTGAATCATCGTATTTGTTGATATTTATGAGAAACACGTCACGCAATAACAGGTTATATAAAGGCAGGATAACAACTGTTTTTTAGAAATATTGAACATTTTTTTTATATGCAAATTAATGTAACAAACATGCTGACGGTCCACTTGATGGAAGAAAGTGGTAACCGTCACTTCATCATCATGGACATCACAGTATATACTCTGATACACTTAGATATTTAGCATTAGTACAAGTTTTATTTCTGTGGTTACATCTGCACGTGATTAAGGTTATATTTTTGTATAGTAGTGATTCTAAAGAACAGCAATAGTGAACAAATATCTCTGATTACCCTATTTTTCATTAACGATGAGTACATATCATACCATCCATATAGAATAGTTATATTTATTTATGAATACTAGTCATGTGTTTTTTCAAATAAAGATGGGTTAAATGGGATCATCCCACTAGTAGGTACAGTCCTTATCCCATGATAGGATAATTAATGGTGATTGGGTTCCACCATAGCTAATATTAGGGGAATCTGGTTGATTATTACAGCTTCAAGTTCATATTAATTTTTTTTTTCTATTGAAATGAGTTGTAAAGTATGTGAGGAAAATTAGTAACTTATTATTTAATTGATACCTATGTATTTTCTTGCTGCAATATAGTTACAAAGTTATAGGCATGTCTGTGCCCTTATCAGGGGTAGATAGAGTATTATACAGTATTTGTTATTATCAAAATTTTGTTTATACCACGATTATAATATATTTATAGACATATATATACACGATTATAGTAATATTTATAATACTGGTTACACGATTTTTGGGCCTGGCCTTTTTACATGTGAAATTTGGGTTTCTAAGAGAAACCAAATACAAATAAAGAAAAATAAAGTGTGTTCTGATCAAAGTTTGAATTGTCAAAAATAATAACTGGATTTTTATTTTTTCTTTCTAATTTTATATAAAATTAGAATTAGAAAAGTTTTGTTTGTTGATCACACACAACATTCATACTAATCGCTCAGAATTTATATATATATATAATAAATGATATATGTATACATGTCATAAGTATCTTGCATAAATAATTAGAAGTCAGCCCCATGACTTCTAAATATGTCAGTTATTCTAAGTAGATTTTTGAAAATTACCAAATTTCATTTAATAATAAAATTTACTTAATATAAGATTTTGTGCCACATAATGCCAACCCACCTGCCAAGCATGGTAACTACTGACAAAACCCCTCAAGAGGACGCTTATGTTCAGCAGTAAACAGTTAATGGCTGATATGATGATGATGATCTAGACGTAATATGATTTTATTCATAAATCATAAGTTTTTCGCTTTTCATTTCACTACCAGCCGCCTGTTCGACATCATCTCTCCTTGGGAAAGTTTTTGTTGGTGATATCCGCGACCTATGGTATAAAGAATGAGTTGAGAAAAAAGGAGGCTAATGTTGGGAGTGAATAAAGGAAGGTGGCAAAAAAGCAATGACAGATTTATGAAGAGGAAGGGAGGACATTGCAGTTGTTTAGTATATATTGATCAGAAACTGCAATGTTTCTGGAGGCCGGAATTGTATACCCTTGTGCCCTAATAATACATTTTTTATTTATTATCTATTAATTTTCCTCGTTAGTGTTGTTTATATCTTTTTAAAATGGTCCTACTAGATTCAAAAATTATTAATATAATTTTAGTATTCTATTTTTTAATGGACTCACTTTTAGAGGTCAAACAGAGAATAACATTTCATAATCGGTTACAATTTCTATTCAAGATACGTGAACACGTAACCACTTGTTAAACTTTTCAATGTTTTGAATATCTACAATTTAACAGAAGTAAGTTAACTTTATGAACATTGTGTTCATTAATCAAAAGTTTGGCGCAGCGTCTCTCCGCCCTCTTGTCTGCGTCGTCCACCCACCCTCCGTCCTTTCTTTTACGAGTATATGTGTTATAATAGATCGATATATATTTTAGGTCTTGCATAATACTCTTTCAATAATTGGCAACACTGAAACAAAAGGTCAATATTTGACAAATGGCTGAGCTATCTGTCACTTTCGTTCGGTGCAACAGAAGGGATAAACAAGCCATAACATAAATTATTTATTTACCTACTATAAAATACTATAAATAATGGATGTTATATGTAGATTATGTTGCTCTACAAAATTTGTAAATAATGATATTTTTGATGAAGAGAATGCATTATATTTAAAAATGTCGCTGTATTTGCCGATTAAGGTAGTGTTGACTTTGGTAATCAAGTCACATTTTGATATTATTATTTTAATCTTTGCCTAATAATTATAAAATATTTGCAATTTTTACAGGTGTTCAAAAATGATCGACTGCCTCAGAAGATTTGTGATAAGTGCAGTTGTAAAGTGAATGATATTTATCAATTCTGTAATGAAACTATTGAAGTTCAAAACAGGTAGGCATAGCATGCAACCCTTTAAATCTTTGAAATTTGAAATCTGATGTGGAAACTGTGAGAACCTGTGAAAGAAAGCCTAGGTTTATTAACTTCTATTTATGGAGTGAATGTATAAAAAAACAGAATAGGAGCATGTCACAATTCACTTGTGTTCTGTATTATAAAAGACATCAATTTCTAATAAGAAATCTTTTATATAGAAAGCAGCCTTGTAATATTAAAAATTTTAATTTATTCCAGATTAAGAAGTATGTTGCCACCCAACGTTGAAGTTGACAATTCATTAGACCTTACTTTAATAAAACACAACAGCAGCTCACCCCCACCTCCCACCTGCTGTGAACAGAGCACACAGACTGATGACAATGTTACACCCCCTCCGGTTAATAACACCACTACCACCACTACTAGTACAGACAATCTCATTAAGGTTAAAGAAGAGCCAAAACCTCCTACACCTCCACCAGTCAAAATAGAAGACTCATGTGTAGATTCTGACAATTATAATGATGCCTCCAACGATATGGCTGATGTACCATCTGATAATAGTGATGATATGTCATTAATAACTCTGAAGAGAAAGAAAAAGGGCAGAAATGTCGAAACTAATGGTCAGGTCACAGAGAAAAGAGGGAGGAAGAAGAAACCTAAACAGAAAGAGTGGGAGATGCTTATAAATGCTCTGCCTCAAAGCACGGCATTAACAATGGTGAACGAGGATAAAGAATCAATGAAGTTAAATGTAGTGAAGCAGGAGATTGAGGGGCGGGATATTGCAGTGTCACTGGAAGTAAAAAGAGAGCCGGATATGAATGTTTATAATTGTTGCATATGTTTCACACAGTGTTACAGTCGAATTGAAATGTTGCAGCACTACAGGTGTGTACAGACATATATAGATTCCAACATCTTGTTAGTGTTCATATTTGTCCAATTATATCTCCACGTCAGGGTCTTTACCATGTAGGCAAATTAAGGCCATGTAACTATACATAGTTACTGGAATACTGCAATTTTATTTGATCACATTAGTTGATAAGATTAACCTTTGTTGATGAGTTATTTTGAAAAAAAAAAATCAATCATTTACATATTACCACAGGGGCCAGGTAGGTCGGCATAGATTTTCATTTGTGTTCCTTCTCTTATACTGGTATATTGTGTTATCTTGCTTGAGATGCCTCTTACAATATCCAATAAGATAAATTACATCAATCCAATGATTAATGTAAGTTTATCTTAACTCAGAGAACAAATTACAATGTACCAAGTGTAGATCTGTTGTAATAATAATAATGAAAGGAAGAAGAAAGAAAGAAATAATACTTTCATCATTAGCATTGGTGCTAGTTTTTATATGATTTGAAATAGCAAACATGTCATCTCAATGATGACATAATCGTATGCTAAATTATGTCTGTAGTCCTATTCTATATGCTTAGCTTTCCAATGTAAACTTTATGTAAATGTGTTGAATGTTTGCAGGCAGCATGTGACAGAGACTGAGAACTGGGCGGAGGCGCCAGCCGCGCCGCCGCCGCCCGACCAGGAACCTCTGCGGTGCGTGCGCTGCAGGAAGGTAATCTCCGTTGTTGTATATCAATAATTCTGTATCAATATTTTTCTAAAATCACCCACTTGTAACTTTTTATGGAAAAAGCTATTAATAATAGCTTTTTCCATAGTGTAGGGTTGTAATACTTGATTTACAATAAAAAAATCATGATTAATTAAGTAGTGTTTATGTGTTATATGTGTATTGCTTATGTATAATTATTTCAGTATCTTGCTATAATTATGTCACATATTTTTCACCACATCTGCTTTGCACATAGGTTAGCTGGAAGAGTATGCCATATGGCATAAACTCATCCCTTGTACAAAGCTTTACTGTGCAATAAAGAATAAAATATAAATTAATTTGTGCTATTCCTCATTTGATATATAGTAACCCTGATTATATATTCACTGGTGATATAGTGGTTTCTGTCCAGCACTCTGTACTTGTCACTGTTTGATCGAGTAAAATAATATAAAATTTCATTTTCAAACTGACTTGAAACTAAAAATGTTTGTTACCTCATAACTTCTTAAATCTAAACCAATTTGGAAAATTCTTTTTTATCTAAAAGGATATATTTACAGATCTAAAATTTTATCAAAATCGGTCCTGTAATTAATTTGTAAATTAAAACAGCTGGTTTGTTGACAACTAAATTCGGTTTTTTTTTGTGGGGCACAATCTTTAATTATACAAGGATAATTTATATAAGTAGGTATATTTTTTTATTGATTCGTAAACTAAATTGATCTTTACCTGTAGAAGTAGTATTACCGCGTGCACACAGAAATTGATATTGAGGTTCTAGTTGTATTAATAATTTTAGTTTACATATAAATGGTCCGAGTGGTCCCGGCATAGAATACGCCACCCCTTCCTTTCCCGTGGATGTCGGAAGAGACGGTTAAGGGAGGGCGAGGATCGACATCAATGTCTCTCTTAAAACATCTCTAAAACGTAGTTGTGGTTGCCAATCCGCCTGCCAAGCATGCGACTACTGGCAAAACCCCCCAAGGGGAAGGCTTATGTCTAGCAGTGGATCATTAAGAGCTGATATGATGATGATGATAGAAATGATGAGGCTATCACCATCAAAACAGTAATTACTAATATAAACAACAACAAAATGTAGATGAATTAGTAATGAAGTGCGAGCAGTGTGTGAGAGAGTAGTGAGTGGCGTGAGTACAGGCGTGGTGGTGGTGGCGCAGGTGCTGGCGCGCGGCGAGTGGGCGGCGCACTGGCGGCGGCACTGGGAGCGCGACCGCCGCCCCTACCGCTGCGCGCTCTGCGAGAAGACCTTCCGCGACCCGCACCAGATCCTCAAGCACGGTCAGCTCGCAACCCTTCCTACCGTTCATTGTACGCTGCACACGAGTGCTTAGCACTGTCATCACATTCAGCGAAACTTGGCTCGTTATTTCGCGGATTAATTTACGAATGTTCATGTGTCGAATGTGCGCGTTAAACAAAAAAAACTATACATTGCGACGTACAGGTGCGAGCGTTCCATGTCCATTTGTTCACATAATAACCGACATTCTGTTGCGACTGAAGATTTGCTCAGTGTGGCGCTAGTCATATATTAAGTTTCTACCAAGATATAGACAATATCATATGTTTTTTTTATAACACGGGTCAAACAAGTATGTGGCTTACCTGATGGTAAGTAACTACCACCGCCCATGATCACCCACAACACCAGAGGTATTACAGGTGTGCTGGCGGCCTTTTATAAAGGAATTTGCCCTTTGAAGGTTATGATGTCGTCTCAGTTCGGAAATACCGCTGCTGGAAGTTAATTTCAAAGAGTTTGTTATTATTATTATCTTTATAATTCATTATGAGTGTTTGAAATAATATAACCAGTTTAATTTCATTATGAGACATAGGTATAATAATATTCGTAAGTAAAAATATACAAAAACTATTTTTGTATATTACAGGTCTCACACACAAGATGGGCGAAGACGGGTCAGACTCTGCACAGCCTCTCACGAAGCGATTTGTTTGTGATCTTTGCCCTGAAGGTTTTGTATATATGAGGTACAGTCCCAACTTGAGGTTTATTTTTCTTATTTCACGTTAAGTCTATTATGTGTGTGTTCTTTATGTATAATTTTATTTTATCTGCTATTTTATGAAGTACGTATGAGTTTAAGTAAAAAAGGGCTTAAAACAGAGCCTTGGGAAACACCAATTTTTTTCATAATTCCTTTTGATTCTAAATTATTAATTTTTCTGACAATAAGTTGTATTCTATTATATCATGAATACTGTTAGAATACAGTACTTATAACTACTAACAAATAAATAGTTGCTATAAGTAATTCTTAATAGATAAAGGTAATTGTCTGTTCCAATTGTGGAATCGTGCACATTATAGTAACGTAAACAGTAATAAGTTTTATATAGGCACATAATATTTATAGCTAAATTGAACTAATATCGTTATAAGGTAAAAGTGGGGAAAAATTTAAATTTTGCATAGTCGTTTTTTAATTCAAATGCCAAAGAATCAGATTCAGGAGGTTAAAATTATAAGTCAGATTTTGAGGATTTATTTAAAAACTGTGCAACGAATCAAAAAACGTCGAAAGGGGTACTTGGAGCCGAAGGGGTTCTGTCTAGTAGCATCTTAGATTGTGAATGTATATATGTGACTTTAGACGTGGGATCTTTTTTTTTTCTGAACGTGTTTGCTGTTGGCCGTGGGTGGTCTTTACAGCTTCATTGGACGCGAATGCTGGGGCGAGTGCAGATGGCACTCCAAGCCCGCGAGAGGGGAGCGACAGAGGACACTTATGTACTGCGATGTGAGCGCTTAAGGGCGCCAGAGTGGCTCGACCTCGGCTGAGGCCACCGCACTTCGACCCCCGTCAAGGGACGGCGAAGGGTCGGTACGTCTGGGTGGGTGAGAATGCGACGCGGTTGCTGTGCGCTCGAGCGCAAACCTGATCGCGCGCGGACCGTGTGTCGCGAGGGTTTTTCGCTCCCGCCGGCGGTGTGTGCGGTGTGTGGGTTTGTTAGTAGGGCCTACTGTCGAAGATTCCGCGGCGTAGTTGGATCATCGGGGCCAAGAGTGCGTGCCTCGGGCGACGACGTTTTGGAGCGACGTTCTCTATGGGGGGTTTGTATTTAACCGCTCTTGCTATGAGCGGATCCGGATGGGGACGTGGGAACGAGTGTCGTCGAATAGGAGCAGATCTGGATGGGAGGGGCTGGTTACTGCGCAGGTACCTGCTGGGCCACCGGCTGGCCGCGCACCCCGAGGCGGCCGGCCGCGCGCTGCTGCTGCGCTGCGCGGCGTGCGGCCGCCAGTTCGCGCACCTCAACTCGCTGCGCCGCCACCTGCGCGCGCACTCGGGCGAGCGCAACTTCCTCTGCAACGTCTGCGGCAAGGCGCTGTCCTCGCGCGAGCACCTCAAGTTCCACATCCGCATCCACACCGGCTACAAGCCCAACGTCTGCAAGTACGCTGTCCCACCGCACCGCACCACACACTGCCATTCACATCTACAGACAGTTACCGATTTATATTTTGACACCAGTAGGGGATAACAGGTGAAGGACGAAAACGCAAGTCAGTTATCCCAATGTGATAAATACACCTGGAATACAGCACGATTACCAGAGGGAGACTTTGTACAAAAGTCGTCTGCTTGAACACCTTTGTTACATTCGTATTTCTACCGTAAAGCAGTTGTGTTTACATGCAGTGAATTTACAAGGTACAGAGGAATAACATCTAAGTCCTCAGGAATGGCAACGCATTAGTGTTAGTATTGTACATGACCTTGTACACTGAGTAATTTTTTTCTTAATGGGTGATGATGGAATAGTAACCCCGCCTGTGCTATCGGTATCGGTACACTGGCGGAGCACCAGCGAAGGATGATAGGTGAGGATGAAAAAACAAGTCAGTTAGCCCATCGTGATGAATACACTTGGAATTCAGCATGATGGTTTCCAGGAGGGACCATGTAGAGATCGACCTGGTTGGATATATTGCTAGCAATGGAGCCCTTAGTCTCCATCATTAACAATCCTTCCCCCCCCCCCTTCACATTGAGTAGTATACACTGTGGTGCGCAGGACTTGCGGCAAGGGCTTCGTGAAGAAGTGCAACCTGACGCTGCACGAGCGCGTGCACTCGGGCGAGAAGCCGCACGTGTGCTCGCACTGCGGCAAGGCGTTCAGTCAGCGCTCCACGCTTGTCATACACGAACGGTCAGTCCAGTACTTTCAATATGTACGGTAATAAATAAATTAACTCATTACTGAATAGTGTTTCAAGTTTCACAGCTTGTCAAGTTATGCCAAGACATGCACCATAGCTTAGTATATGTTTTACTGGACTTGGTGTTATTTTACAAAAGTCCATAATATAATTAGAATTATTTTGTGTAATTTCGATACAATTGGATGTTTTTTTTTTTACTATCAACACTCGAGGATTGATCATCACTATTACAAGAAGCTGTACAAACTTCCGTATCAGTTATCAATCACCGACTGCCATTTTGTCCACGCACGTTTTACGATACGTGTTTCACCTTTAAACGAGACATCTTCAGCCAAGTTATCAAATCGCTGCTCAGAACCTAGTGAACCAACTGTGCCATTCTGAACAGTGATAACTGTTCAGAATGGCAATAGCAATGGCATGGTTTTTTTATGGATGATAATGGAATGGTAACCCCGCCTGAGCTATCGGTATACACTGGCAGGGCACCCGCGAGGGATGATAGGGGAGGATGAAGCAGGCCAGTTAGTCCACCGTGACGAATCTAACAATAAATCAGTTACGATGGTTTCCAGGGGGTACTACGAGGAGGTCGACCTGACAGGGTATATTGTTAATAATGGGGCTAATAATTCCCATTACTAACAATCCCTTTTCCCCCATAATGGCATGGTTAATTACCTCAGATAACTAGACATAGTAATACCAATATTAGTTATTACCAATTTACTATAACCGAGTGAAATGAAACATTGGCATCCATTATATACGGCAGGGGAATTACAAGACACGGAGGCATAACGCCATTACTGGATGGTCTCAGGAATGGCAACGCATAAGGAATACCAAGGGCATCACACTGTATTCTGTGATGCACATAGTTTTGATTATATATAAAAATTATAGTTACTGCTGTCCATCAGGCAGCCTGTCAGCTTGTTTGCCATTGGAATATTCTGCCAGTGGACATAACTTTTTTTAGAGAAATAGGGTCCAAAAATTGAAAACTAGAGCCTTCCATTGGAATCTGTTAGCTGGATATAATAGTGGTTGTAAAAAATATTTAATATCACTTTGTGGGACAATGTTTATGGAAAAAAAATAATCAGTTGTAAAACACACTTAAGGATGTTAATAATTTTTTCTCAAACATGCTTGAAAATGTGAGCATTATTTTGACAATCTTCTTCGAGATAAATCAAAATTGCCGTACTGGCCAAGATACATGCGGGCAGCGACCGGCAAAAGTTGTATGAAAATCCATATCTGTTGTGTTTTGCGGCCAGATAAATTACTATGTAAACTCATATCTGTCCTGTAATTTAAAAATGGAATGACCTTTTACTTCGAAACATGGCTATTTAACTAATACAAGATTTTATTTAAATTTCGAACTGGCTTGCAAATAGAAAGCTGTTTATTGAAAAAAAAAAAACAAGAGAACATTATGGCGCCTGAAAAATTATTATTGTTCGTTATTCGTCATTGAATTTAAAAAGTAAAATTGTGTTTTTGATTTCCGCGCATTGTTTGAGAAAAGTACTAAACAAGCCTTGGCGACAGCTAGGTATTGATGGACGAACGTACAAATGTGGGCCGAGGTGTAACCGAGGCACACATACGTGAGTCGTTAGTTGCTGGCCGCTGCAGTAATGTACTATTATTTCATTTTGTATATAATTGAAAAGGGCCTCGCTCTGTACTAAGACGTTTGCTAATTAGACTGCAGTCAGATATAGGGTGGTGCGGTGGTAGTTTCCAGCAGAGTTCATTGCTTGTGTACTGGTATACTAGCGGTGAGTGTCTGGACGGCAGGTACCACAGCGGGGCGCGGCCGTACGTGTGCGGGCTGTGCGGGCGCGGCTTCGTGGCCAAGGGGCTGCTGTCCATGCACCTCAAGACCACCTGCATCTAGCGTACACGCGCGCACGCATTCGCACGGTAACCGTACGCATTTTTAATTACTGAGTTTTTTTTAATGGGTAATAATGGAATGGTAACCCCACCCGCGCTATCGATATACACCGGCGGGGCACCAGTGAAGGATGATAGGTGAGGATGAAGCAGGTCAGTTAGCCCATTGTGACAAATTTAACAAGAATTGTTCACGATAGTTTCCAGGGGGAACCATGTGGAGGTCCACCTAATAGGGCATATCGCTAGCAATGAGGCTGTCAAACTCCATTATTAACAATCCCTTACCCCCTATTACAGACAGTTGCCCACGTGCATTTATATATAAAATATCCCATGTTAAAATATAACTTATCCAAGTACTAAATTTCACTCAAATTCGTTCAACCCCTTAAAAGTGGTTGTGTAACATACATTAATATGTTTACTAACATTAGTATTACTAGCCTAGTATTATTTCTCTCGGCTTTAAGTGGCGACCCCGGACAGGCAAACACAATGTAGGACGACCGTAGTAGTGTAGATGGAGTGACGATCTCAAATGCATTGCAAGGAGTCAGTGGATGTAGGTGGCTCAGAAATATTTTTTATGGCGGTCTATGGGGGAGGCCTATGTCCAGCAATATTAGCAATATTTGTATAATGTATTTTCTTGTAATTGACATAAGGTCCCCCAAGGGGGAGACCCTTGGGGGCTTTTGCCAGTAGTTGCCATGCTTGGCAGACGGATTGGCAACTACACTTAGGCTTTAAAGTTGTTTTAAGAGGGACGCTGCTGCCTATCCCTTGCCCTCCCTTAGTCGCCTCTTATGACACCCACGGGTAAGGAAGGGGTGGCCTACTCTATGCCAGGAGTACACGATCACATTAGTATATTTTTTATGACAATTTTTTTTATTGTCGTAATATCTCAGGTTTA
This sequence comes from Galleria mellonella, assembly GCF_026898425.1. Classification (NCBI taxonomy): domain Eukaryota; kingdom Metazoa; phylum Arthropoda; class Insecta; order Lepidoptera; family Pyralidae; genus Galleria; species Galleria mellonella. The sequence continues at coordinate 127,479 of NW_026442170.1, read as the reverse complement.
TTGCCAATAACAAATATAAAGTTTGTTTTCTGTTGCTAATAACAAATAAAGTGTAATTTCTATTTGTTGTTGGCAATAAGTGATTTTCTTTCTTTCTTATTGTTGTAAAAATCTTATTAAAATGATTTGCAGGTGGCGCAGCTGAAGCTCGCCGCGCCCTCAGACTGAACTAGTTACTAACGTGTAGGTATTACTTGAATGTCATCACAAACAGATGAATGTGATATGTAATTATAAACAATACGGAACCAGGGATTTTTATTGTATACAAAGTTGTGTTTACGCGGTTATTTATTGCGGTCAAGTTCCCCATTCCAGTGCTGCAGGCCGGTCTTATTATTTTTATTACTCGCAACTCGCCCATTGTTTATTAGAGAACATTTTTGCTAATATTGTGTTGTACGGTGCTGTATATTGATGCAAATCTTTCGGGCATTCGTTTTCTCAAAGTGACGTTGAAAAATTGACATGTAAATATGCCTTAATAATTATTGATTTGTTTTTCCGTAATAGTGACATCTGTATTATTTTAATGTAACTAAAAATAGCGCCATCTTTGGGAGAGGTCGTTAAACTATAATGTAATAATTGATCCAATAATGATTTTGAGGCGCAACTTGAATGTTATATACAGTGTTTGCTATATTGTTACCTTGCACAGTAAGTATACGTAGTGTCGACCAAAGAAATGTATACATTATAGTAAATAAACTGAATTGAATGAAAAACACAATAAATATACAAGGTAAGGTTATTAAAAATATAGGGTGTAACACTCAAATCTAGCGACAGTAATCGAGAAATGTTCCTGTAGACAATTACCAAAGGAATCCATCGATATATACGTTTTCGCTGCCGCATGCATGATAAATTCAAATTCAAAAATCATTTATTCATGTAGGACATTTTAGCCGCTTATGAACGTCAAATTTGTACATTATAATTTTATATTTACCTACCGTAGTTCGGTATATAGATCCAATTGAGAAGAACTGGCAAGAAACTCAATTGAATTACTTTTTTTTAAAGCCAGTTTATTTACAATGTATATTTATATAGGTGTCTATGTCTAACATTAAATGAAAATTCAGTGCATGAACAACTATTGCCATGCACACTCGTCATTCAAGTAATCGTTTAGTGAGTAATAGGCTTTGCTCAGTAAATATGATTTAACAGATGTTTTGAATTTATTTAAGGGTAATTCCAACATATCCTTTGGTATCTTATTGTAAATTTTCATACCTATTCCCATAAAAGACCTATTAACTTTTTCTAAACGATACTTGGGGACAGCAAGTTTGTCTTTAAATCTAGTATTAATATTATGAATATTGCTGTTTTTTGGAAATAAGTCAAGATTTTTATGAACATATAGAATATTTGAATATATAAATTGAGAAGCAACGGTGAGAATATTTGCCTCTTTGAATTTCTCTCTTAATGAGTCACGACTCTTCATACAGTAGATCGCTCGAACGGCACGTTTTTGTAATATGAATATATTCTTAATATCTGCCGCTTTTCCCCATAGTAATATTCCATAAGAGAGTAAACTATGAAAATAACTAAAATAGACTAATCTAGCAGTATCAGTATCAGTGTACTGTCTAACTTTACGCACGGCAAAAGCTGCTGAACTTAGTTTCGCTGCAAGGCTTTGAATTTGTGCACCCCATTGTGTTTTATTATCTAGTGTGATTCCTAGAAAGACAGTAGAGTCTATAAATTCGAGAGATTCGTCATTAATATTGCAATTAGTATTAAAACTTTTAGATAGAGAGAAATTAACACATTTTGTTTTTTTAGCGTTTAACATAAGATTGTTAGTTGTAAACCAGTGCAGGAGACGCCGCAAAGCACTATTTACATCGATATAGAACGAAACGGCAATGTTCGGTGTTTTGTTCTTTAAGCTAGTTATAAAAGGCTGTTAAACTATTTTGCACAAAGAAAAAAAAATATGGGATGGGAAATTATCAAGCCTTTTACTATTTAGGGTGGACTTATGCTTATTGTCTTTTGAGCCCAATTGTCTGTGTATAGACGCTGACGGTATTTGAGAGGGGGTGAGGTTAGATCGCAGAGGCCGGTAGGCAGTGTCCGTACTTTTTTTTTTGATGTGTGAAAATGGTATGGTAACCCCGCCTGCGCTAACGGGATACGCTGGCGGAGTACCAGTGAAGGGTGATAGATGAGAATGAAAACAGGCCAGTTAGCCCATCATGATGAATTCATCAGGAATTAACCATGATAGTTTCCAGGAGGAACGACCTGGTTGGGTATATTGCTAGCAATGGGATTCTCAGTCTCCATTACTAACAATCCCTTTCCCCCCGGCAGTGTCTGTACTGTACTCTAGTACTTATCCTGTTTCATAGGCAGCTGGGGTTACCATTCCATTTTTATTTTATTATAAAAAAGTCCAGATGGCTTCATATACTTTCATAAAAGGAGCTTTTTGTAATCGCGTATAGTTTTTATACCACTAAGGTGGCAAATAAGTATATGGCCCACGTGATGGTACGCGGTTGCTGTAGCCTATGAACGCCTGCAATTCTAGAGGCATTACGCGCGCGTTGCCGACCCTGAAGATACCTCTTTATCCCTTTTTTTAAGGACCCCATGCTGTAGTTTCTTGGAAAAACTTCGACAGGGAGCTCATTCCATAACCTGAGCGTTCCTAGAAGAAAACATCTGAAATCGCGCTGTACGCAACCGTCTAGACTCTAAAGTATTAAAGTGAATTCCCTGTCAATGGCAAGTTGTACGATGGTAGATCGCCGTGGGAATCATATTGAACAATTCCTCTGAGCACAGTCCGTTGTACAAGTGGTAGAACACGCAGATTGGTCTTAAGTCTCCTAAGACTTGAGGGTTCGATATCGCTTGTAAGCCTGGGATCATCGACAAATCTCTATTATGAAATTAGGAAAGTGTCATGAATACTGTCACTAGGTTTTTTTTTTTGATGGGTGAAAATGGTATGGTAACCCCGCCTGCGCTAACGGGACACGCTGGCGGAGTACCAGTGAAGGGTAATAGATGAGAATAAAAACAGGTCAGTTAGCCCATCATGATGAATTCATCAGGAATTAACCATAATAGTTTTCAGGGAGAACCGCGAGGAGGTCGACCATGTTGGGTATATTGCTAGCAATAGGATTCTCAGTCTCCATTACTAACATTTTCTTTCCCCCCGGTCAGAATTGAATGGTAACCCCGCCTGCGCTATCGGTATACGCTGGCGGAGCATCAGTGTGAGGTAATAGGTGAGGATGAAGGCAGATCAGTTGGCCTATAGTAATCAATTGAACAAGAATTAACCACTATGGTTTCCAGGGGCAACCGCGTGGAGATCGAGCTGATAGGGTATATTACTAGCAATGGGGTTGTTAAATCTCATTATTATCTCCCTTTCCCCCCAACTGAAGAGTTATAACACATATAAAAATTAATACAACCGAACTCGAAACCTCTTTTTAAAGTCGTTTCAGGGAAAAACGAAGATGCAATTGCTTGGTCTAATTCGACCTTCATGAGTTATCGCATGAAGGTCGGACTAAGTGTCAGTCACGGCTCGTTGTCGGTTCGTTTCCGGCTTGGTAAAATATTGTCACGTAAGAAATTGTGTGTGTATTCATACTAACTGAACAGTACAGTTTTACTTGAACCCCGTGACAGTCAAATAACTTCGAAGTATTTTACTGAATAATATTTTGGAGACAGAAAAAAAACATTGGTTGACCTTATTCAATTTATATTGGTTCAATACCGAATAACAGTAACGTGGGGGGGGGGGGAATGTCCGTAATGCGTACTAAAAGTCCCACTGTACAATATATATATGTGTAGCAATATACTCCATCAGGTCGGACTCTACGTAGCCCCCATAGAAACCATCATGCTAAATTCCAGGTTTAATGCAATTTTTTTTTAATGGGTGAAGATGGAATTATAACCCCGCCTTCGCTAATGGTACACACTGGTGGGGCACCAGTGAAAGATGATAGGTGAGGATGCAGCAGGTCAGTTAGCCCATCGTGACGAATTGAACAATAGATCAATCACGATAATTTCCAGGGGGAACCACATGGAGGTCGACCTGATAGGGTATATTGCTAGTAAAAGGGTTGTTAAGCCTCACTACTAACAATCCCTTCTTCCCCCTCCAGGTGTATTCATCACGATAGGCTAGTTGATCTGCTTTTTCATTCTCACCTACCATCCCTTACTGGTGCCTCGCCAGCGTATACCGTTAGCACAGACAGGGTTATCATTCCATTACCATCTAAAAAAATACCGAAAATTGTATATTGAATGCCACGATGTATTTTAAACACTGGATGTACAATATATAGGTATTGCATCAGAAAAAAAACCCAATATATAGATATTGGTCGAAGTTAAGTGCCACCCCGCCGCTCGCCGTCCCATGTGAACGCTATCTGCGAACGGTCAAGGCCTCGTCAATTTGCCGAACGAATCACTTGAAAACAAAATGTTCACCGATAACCCCAAGTCAATTACGTCTATTATAGTCCATATTCTCTTGTCCATACAAAGGAGACGCCAGCAGCGTATTCCACGTACCAATGATACTAATAGGGGGAAGGGATTGTTAGCAATGGAATTTGACAGCCCCATTGCTAACAATATGCCCTATTAGGTCGACCTCCACGTGGTTCCCCCTGGAAACCATCGCGAACAATTCTTGTAGAATTCGTCACAATGGGCTAACTGACCTGCTTCATCCTCACCTATCATCCTTCACTGGTGCCCCACTAGTGTATTCCGATAGCGCGGGCAGGGTTACCATTTCGTTATCTTTCAAAAAAAAAGATACTAATAATGGGGGGAGGGGGGTTGTTAGTAATGGCTAGTCTTCATTTCTAGGAATATACCTTTTTTTTAATAGATGATAATGGAATGGCAACCTCGCCTGCGCTAAGGATATATGCTGGCGAGGCACCAGTGTGGGATAATAGGTGAGGATGAAAAGGCAGGTCAGTTAGCCCATTGTGATGAATACACCTCGGATTCAGCACGATAGTTTCCAGGGGGGACCACGTGGAGGTCGACCTGACAGGATCTTGCTAGCATTGGGACTGGTAGTCCGCATTACTAACAAACCCTCACCAAAAATATACCTTATCAGGTCAACCTCCACGCGGTTCCCCCTGGAACCTATCGTGATTAATTCATGTCGAATTCATCATGGTGGACCAACTAACTTGCCAGTGTATAGTGATAACATAGGTGGGATTACCATTCAATTTTTGACCCATTAAAAAAAAATATTGCCTTTGTGATGGATTACCAGAGTGCGCCCGACCTCTTGATCACCTCTGTTAAGAAACCGCGCGGGTCGTAAGCTCGATTGCCACATCACTAGTTAAGGATTTGAGTTTATTTACCGAATCTCTTACAAAAAAAATACAAATTCATGTTTCCTAATTAAGCTTAATATTTAATCGCAGCACGCTTGTGTAAATACATTGTAAGACCTATTTCTAACTACAGACAAATCTATCGATAGACTCGTCGCTACCACTTGCATGAGATAGAACGAGACGGCAACTTTGGGCGTCTTTTTTCCGTAACGTTCTCTTATGAAAAGATAGAGGTTTTCGTTGTTTATTCTTCTCATCTCAGTTAATGAATGATATTTATTTCGTTTAGGCGGTAGCGATAACGTGTCTGTCGACAGATTTGCTTGTCTAGAAAGGCGGGTCGGGTTGAGGACGTAATTTTAATTTTTCTAACATTTATGTCAATGAAAAGTTATGTCATAATTGATTGAACTTGACTACTAGAATTCGTAAATACAAAGTGCCTCGACATGTGATACAGTTATAAGTTGGTCTGTCCCGTTGTGACCGCGTCCCTGTTTGAAATGATTGCGACGTACACAATACGAGTACACGTGTTAATGTATATATGTAATGTGTTGGAATGTTTACTTTTGTGACACGGAATAATAATTATGGGAAATTGACTGCTTGTTTCATTTCACGACTCGCCAAACATTATTTACCAAGTGTACTTGATATAATACCATATATATATATATATATATATATATATATATATATATATATATATATATATATATATATATATATATATATATATATATATATATATATATATATATATATATATATATATATATATATATATATATATATATATATTACCAGAGGGAGACTGTATAAAAGTCATATGCTTGGACACCTCAGCCCCATTCGTGTTTCTACCGTGAAGCAGCTGTGTTTGCATGGCTGTATTTCGGTTAGAAGGGTGGGATATGGCAGTGAATGTACAGGGCACAGAGGAATAACACCTGAGTCCTCAGGAATGGCAACGCGTGGGGGGTATCATGGGCGAAACAGTATACTCTGTTATGTCCATGGTACTGCTCATGTCTATAGGCGACGGTTACCACTTTCCATCAGGTGGGCCGTCAGCTTGTTTGCCATTCTAAGTTGCATAATTTTATATCATCTAGACTGAAATAGATTTGTTTACAAGCACTTTTAAATCGTCATTTATTAAATCTACTGCAACGTTTAGAAAGTTTATACCTGTTTAGAAGAAAACATAGTAAAACATGTTGATATGTCTGTACTGAATTGTTTGAGCATAAAATTATTAATAGTTTATATTATTTGCTTATATAAGTATATGTAGCTGTATCCTGCGGCTCCGCTCGCGCGATTCCGTACATATTCTGTGTTGTTAGGGTATGGTATAAAAATAATCCTACCATGTAAGTGTGGGTAATATATATTGTAGTTACAATATCTATACATGGCTAATTCTCAAAAAAAGTTGAAAATGGCTTTATCGAGTTAATTATTATTTTTTTAACTCAGTATGGAATTTAATCTTGCTTAAGTGGTAGTTTAGGTCTTGTTTAATGAATATAGTATGGTGCTCCCCAACTTTTTTGAGTTTCAATTGAAAAAATATCATTTGTTCACACGGATTCATTCGTCATTACCTCATTAAAAATTTTTATGAGGGAATGACGAAACAAAACAAAATTGCCATAAACTCAGAGACATAACCTTACTTTCTTATAAACTGTGAACAGTATTTCATTACTACCGAAAACATATAAAAATACGCTACAATTATTAAATAAAAAAATGCTTACCTTGTGATAACATTACATGAGGGAATGACATGGAAAAATGTAATATTCAAAAAACTTGTTAAATTAATTTTAACAAAACATCTTTTCTTCAATCGCCTGCTATAGTATAAACTCTCAAGACCAATAATGCCAACTACAAAAAAATTTAATGTGGGGCTTGGTAGGCCTTTTAAATATTACTCCAATCACATTGTTTCATAACAGTGAGGGAATGATAATTTCTTTGAGGACAAATTTTGAATTATATTTAAAAATATTTTCATTCGCATTTCTTAAACTATGAACTTATGTAGGTATAGTCAATACTATCCTATATGAATAAAAAATAAAAAAAAAAAACAAACAATTTATAAAGAATTTTACGTTTTTGGTTAATGATTTACTTCGAGCTTAGCGCTTGGGAAATAGTGAAGGAATGATTTTTATGGTACTTTTTTGGACATATCTTTTTTGTTTATCGTATAAAAAAATAATTTATTTCATAAATTAGTACATCTAGTACAGTAGTTTTATTAAAAAAAAATTCTTATAATTGACGATCCTGGTTTACATAAATCATCAAGGACATCAATTTCGACTTTTTTTCGGAATTAGCCACATATATTGTGCCAATAACAGATAGATATTGGTTAGAGCTCATAAGGATTTTTTTTTTACAACACGGGGCAAACGAGCATGCGGCTCACCTGATGGTGATGATCACCCACAACACCAACGGAATTGCAGGTGTGCTGCCGGCCTTTTAAAAATGAATGTACTCTTTCCTTGAAGGTTATGTTGTCGTATCGGTTCGGAAATACTGCTGCTGGAAGTTGATTCCAAAGAATGGTTGTGCGTGGAAGAAAGTGCCTTGAAAAACGCACGGTGGAAGACCGCCACTCGTCCAGATGGTTGGGATAAAACTTTAGTTTGTGGTGGGATGTACGGTGGTAAAAATCAGCAACAGGTATCAATCCGAACAATTCCTCAGAGCACTCCCCATGATAAATTCGATAGAAGATGCACAGAGATGCAACATCTCTGCGCAGTTTCAGTGGGTCAAGTCGGACAGTAACAACGGGACAGTCGTAAGGAATATAGACATTCGACTGGTACTAGCGATGCCGCATTGGGTGCTCACCAGTGTCCAGAAGAACTCAACATATACGAGCAGATATCGGTATTACCCATATCTACGAGCCATGTACTAAATTTCATTCAAATCCATTCAGTAGTTTTTGCGTGAAAGAGTAACAAACATCCATCTATCCAATATTTTTTATACACTTTCACATTTATAATATTAATAGATTTTTTTTAATGGGTGATAATGGAATGGTAACGCCGCCTGCGCTAACGGTATACGCTGGCGGAGTACCAGTAAGGGATGATAGGTGAGAATGAAAAGACAGGCCAGTTAGTTAGGTCTTACGTGGAAACCATCGTGATGAATACACCTGGAATTCAGCACGATGATTTCCAGGGGGGACTATGTGGAAGTCGACCTGACAGGTTGTATTGCTAGCAATGCGACTAATGATTCGCATTACTAACAATCTCTTCCTCTCCATATTAATAGGATTTAACGCTATTTATTACACCGTATCTGTCTAGCCCGATGGACGCGAGTGTGATATAATATGGGTGATAAAGTAGATAAAGTTTTGTTTGAGAAATCAGTTCAGGGTACGATAGGACTGATATACATGAAGAAGGTAAAAGCCCTTAAAATAATAATAATAATATATGGGTGATAAATATGTATGTAATATACATATGTTACAGTAATATAACACAAAAGTCTTATTGCTAAAACAAGCTGCCTTCCAGATAAGCTTTGGCTACAGGAAACAAAGGCTGCAGCAAAGTTAAGTGCCTCACTATTCTCATCATCATATTAGCCATTATCCATCCTCTGTTGAGCAGAAGTTTCCCCTAAAGACTGCCATAAAGAACGATTCTCAGCCACCTGTACCCAATAACTTCCTGCGAAGTTATTGGGTATAGGTGGCTGAGAACTTCAAGTGCATTGCAGGACGTCTCAAATGCACTTGAGGTCGTCACTCCATCTAGTGGGGGATCATCCTACACTGCATTTGCCCGTAAGGGATCGCCACTCAAGAAACTTTCTTCCCTATAAGTTATCCGTTCTTCGAGCTATGTGACAAGCCCATAGGCACTTTAGCTTGCTTATCTTTCAGGCTATATTGGTCACTTTGGTTCTTTTGCGGATATCTTCTGTCACGCAAAGCAATTCCAAATAAATCACTTCCTCTCCATAGCTCGCTGAGTAATATGAAATTTTTGCATACGGGCAATCTTGTAGGACCATGTTTCGGTTCCATAGATCACCAGTAGCAACATACACTGGTTAATGACCTCCGTCTTTAAACTTTGGCCTTTTTAAGTGGCTAGTATCGATAAAAAGACATGCCTAGATTGTATACTAAATTACTTTCTGTAACACTTTTTATTGGTCAATAAAATTTAAATAAATATATTAAGTAGGTATATAAAAACCATATTTATAATTAATTTGTTGATCAACAGCTAATGTTTTCGAAATTTTTTTGAAATCAATAATATAGAGGAAACATTTTATTGTTTATAATGGATTAATTTGAAAATAGTACTTAATCGATGTAAAATTGTTTTGCTTATAAAAGGCTACAGTATCAGCGAGAAATATGGGCTTTTTGTTTTAAAAAAATGGCTCTAGACCGGGCCGGGTTTCTAGATTGGGATGATTCATAAGCGCGGGCTCTAATTTAGAAAAGTAAGCCTGGGGAAATACTTAAAAATATAAAATATATTGAAATGGTTGATTGCTGAAAAAGGCGGAAAATAATCTTTACTGAAAGTGGTTAAAAATGCTTTTGTCCAGAATGACAAAATCCACTGATCGGCCATTTTTAAACAGCGTGACCCAAATTGGATTTCAATTTGTTAACTAGTGACTAAGTTTCAATACTGACATCGAAATTGCAGTTGTGTGAACTTACTTTTTGGAAGTAGGTACCTACTATTTTATTTTTACCTATTTATTTTTGAAGTCACAGTTTAATTAGAATTTTACTGATAACCTCAAATCGATACGGCACCAGACTGATAGTATTTGTAATTAACATTCGCGAGATAATTACTTGCGTTTCACGTAAAATGTCAATTGATCGACAATTTTTTTTACCCAATTACCTACAATTAATAAAGTAGATGTCATAAAACTAATTTGTTGTTGTTTAATATTTATAATTGAAGCAAAAACCTACATAACTGTCTGTGACATCTATGGCGCAGTGGTAAGAATATTACTTTTTGTATTTAAGGTTTCGGGTTCGATTTTAGTCGGGCTAATTTGGAAAATAAAATATTTTGAAGTGATTTATTTTTTAATGGATGAAAATATAATAGTTACCCTGCCTGCGCTATCGGTATACGCTGGTGAGGGCACCAGTGAAGGAAGACAGGTGAACATAAAAGCAGGTGAGTCTATCGTAACGAATTCCATAAGAATTAATGATGATAGTTTCTAGGGGAAAGGTCGTCTTAATAATGGCGTTATTAGACCTCATTATTAACCATCCAAACTTCATAGTTAAGGAATGGGTAGCAGCGTCCCTCTTAAAACATCACCAAAGCCTAACTGCGGCTGCCAAATGTTGCAACTATGTGCAAAACACCCCAACACCCTATGTTCAGCAGTGGACAGTTAAAGGCTGGTATGATGATAATAATTAACAATACCTTTCTCTTTTTTTTATACAACTTAAAATGTCAAACAAGCTGACGGCCCACCTGATGGAAAGTGGTAACCGTTGCTTATAGACATGAGCAGTACCATGGACATAACAGAGTATACTGTTTCGCCCATGATACCCCCCATGCTTTGCCATTCCTAAGGACTCAGATGTTATTCCTCTGTACAGTAAATTCACGCCATATCCCACCCTTCAAACTGAAACACAGCCATGCAAACACAACTGCTTCACGGTAGAAACACGAATGGGACAGGGGTAGCCAAGCAATCGACTTTTGTACAATGTCTCCCTCTGGTTTCTCTGGAGTAGGATCTAGTGAGACACCGGTTCTATGAGCGGTATAGTATATAGTTGGTGCAATACCCAATTGCTACTTAGGTGTGCAGGAGGCGGGTTACTGCTTGTCAGTTTGCTTGTCACTCCCAAGAGTATAAAAAGCCAATAAAGGATGTAATAAACGTGAAACTTACCCTATCTCTCTATAATATTTATTTACTCTATGTGATATCGTATTGTCTAAATTCAGATGAACCTACTTTGGTTCGAGTTATAATTTATTACCCATTTCGAGGTTATCAGCTTTTTAACAATTTTATTTGTTTTTATATGACTAAATACTTATCTATCTCCAAAATCTTGGCGGTGTAGCGGTTTAACACATTGCATCGCTTTTGGGTGGTCGCGGGTTCGATCTCTGCTTATTACAAACATTTTTTTAATGAATAATAATGAAATGGTATATAGGTAAAAATGAAAAGGCAGATCAGTTAGCTTATCGTGTTGAGTACACCTGGAATTCAGCACGATGGTTACCAGAGGGGACCACGTGGAGGTTGATCTGGCTGGGAATATTGCTAGCAATGGGACTGGCAGACCGCAACACTAATACCCCCCCCCCCCCCCCCCTTATTACAAACATTCGTATTCGTGAGTATTGTGAACTGATTGTAGGAAAGAAAACGCCGGTTCGTGTTGAAAAGTTGTACTGACAATTTATAAAAAAATTAGTAGGTAATTAAAAAATACAATATTTGAAACACAAAATACAAAGGAGTTTGTACCAGTGAGTATTACTGTTTATATTAATGCTTTATATGCTAGTGAATAAAGCATTTTGTTTTGATGTCTACTTGTTCTCATTTTTTAAAAATATCGATACTATATTTAGTATAATTCTTAGTTTGAGACTGGATGGTGGTAATTTTATAATAATACAGTATAATAAAAAATATTAAACGGATTCTTTTTTTTTTTAATGCCGAGTCATATGAGTTAATACGGTACACAACATATGGGCATTACAATGTATATTGTGGTCTCTTTACTGTTGTTTATGTTTATATAGGTCACCAGCTTATTGCTCCTCTAAGTCCTATAAAAAACATTTGTATCGGTGCAAGTATGTACTTTGACTTTTTACCGCGCATCAGACCGGATGCAAGCGTGGCGGCGCAGCGGGTGTGGCGGCCGGCCCCCGACCTGCCCCCGGACTGCATTATTATTGGTATAACGCATCCAATACAACAAATCGTTGACTGAGAACGAAATGGAAGCAGTCGATGTCTATTTGAGCAGTGGATTGGCGTGTAGAGCGAGGTCGAATGTCAAGAGCTATCAAGGCGTAGTGTGTGCGTTGCCGCGAGCGGCGCGACTTGTACGCATTGTGTTTATCAGCTAGTCCCTTAGCAGCCGCCGTGAGACTTGCTCGCGGTTACCACATCGATCTTTATACTGGGCCAACCTTGACGCTATTTTGACGCATTTGTGTCCAGAAGTGCAGACCCAATGTGAGTATTTCATATTGATTATATGATTTATGATATTTTTTGCGGTTTAAATAAATAAATTGGCCGATGGCACGTAGGAGCCGCTGTTGAATTTAGCGGATAAATTAACATAAGTGGGTAAACAAATCAACAATATTAATATTTTAATAGTTTACATAAGGTGGCTGTTTTATACGCTAGAACAAGAAAACATTATACGACTTTTGTACAGTTCTGTGTTACTTATTAAAATAGTGCTGAAACATATTTCAGATTTTCTTTTTTATAAAATATCCACATTTAAAAAAATGTCTTTGTAATTTATTATTACATATTATCAATCTTTAAAATACAAATATAACATAAAATATTTTAGCACACAGTCTGACTACCTCATAAGGGATTATAGTTGTGACTATATTAATTTATTATTTTATTGGTGCTCTAAATTAAGTTCAAAATTAAACTTCAAAAATCACTTATATAAAAAATATAATGTATTTAAATACACTTATACGTAGGTAGCACTGATGTACATGTTGATTTCATTAATGGTGTGTTTAGAGATAGATACCTCAGCTAATCTCAATATCTAGTATGTTAATGATACTCTTTAACAAGCAACTAGGTACACAGCAATCTTGGTTGTTATCCATTTACTCGCTGCGGGATGTAAAACTGTAATTTTTCTGAATTTCCCGCCCATATGGCAACCTTGCATGGATAAAGTGTGAGCTGATCGGGGCTACAAATTTAATATTTTTGTTAAACTCCTTGTGAAACAATGATACATTAGGCATATGGAAAATTGATGTACAAATTTGATGACGAATGAATTAGACGATAAACTGACGTACGTGTATTTCTTTTCACCTCATCGCTTTTAACTAATTAGTATTCTATTTCTCTGTAGACTTATTTCATTTGTTTTATTATACGATGTCTATCTACATATATAACGTGAAATTAACGATTCCACCGTTTTTGCGGTTTCCGACAATTATTAATTTATTGTTTTATAATTGTTTCTTAAAAGTTAGTTTTTAATGGTATTTCTGATCGCTAAATAGAATCAGAATAAAGAATAAATATGTATATTAATTTTATTTTTAAATTTCTGTGATACGTCTCTTTGGGATAATTCATAATATTAATTTATTTTGATGTTTTTGCGTTATCTTCCAGTATTTTTAACTTGTGTTATCAATCGGTTTTTAGGTCACAATAACTTATAATAATCAGTAATTGTTATGTTTAAGATTCTAAAACATTGGATATGTTTTTTTGATCAAGTTTTTATCGAGTCGCTCGTACGCAGTTTTTCCACTTGATCGCCTTAAAAAAATGTGTACAGAAGATTTACGATAATTGTATAATGAAAATATGAAATCAATGTGTGAGGGGATTACCTCAGCATAACTTTATCGTATTAGATACGATTTTTCTGGCGCCACCCGCTGTTGTGCGTTCGATGCGTAAATAGATTGTAAAATATTTCGTGGGACAGAGGCGGCGCGCCATGAATCGCGTAAAAATAATATCTATTGCTACATTTGTGTGTCTCTGTGTACAAACATGGACTATTTGTGTCTCTGTATGATTAGCGTCGTAATAAAAATAATAAAAACACTGCGCGGTCAATAATGTTTCATAACAAACTGAATGACCTATGCCCCGCAAGAAAAAGCGAATTCTGTCGTGATAAAAATGTGTTGCGTGATGAGAATGGAATGATAACCCCGTCTGTTCTACTGGTTTACACTAGCGGGCTACTGGTGAGGGATGATAGGAGAGGATGAAGGCAGATTAGTTTGGTTATTGATAAAAGTCGATTGCTTGGGTACCTCTGTCCCGTTCGTGTTTCTACCGTGAAGCAGTTGTGTTTGCATGGCTGTGTTTTGGTTTGAAGGGATATGGCAGTGAATTTACAGGGTACAGAGGAATAACACCTGATTCCTAAGGAATGGCAACGCATGGGGGGTATCATGGGCGAAACAGTATACTCTGTTACGTCCATGGTACTGCTCATGTCTATAGGCGACGGTTACCACTTTCCATCAGGTGGGCCCTCAGCTTGTTTGCCATTGTAAATTGTTTAAAAAAAAGTTCTTGTTAAGAATTCACCTTGGTGATATAATATACACCATAACATAGACAGAGAGTGGCTTAGATGATGATAACGTACACACGATATTTTCATGTCCATTTCAAATTAATGTCAATTGGGTAACTCATTGATAAGTGAGGTAAGTTAATTGAGAGATCTAGGGTTTTGATGTGTGAAGACCTTACTTTTAGAACGCATATTGTCGAACTGTGCACTCAGGCATTAAAACTTTCAGATTTGTATTGCGACAAGCGCAACAGTTGGATTGCATACAAGCTATTAAAGTGCTATATAATGCTTTTGTTCGTAGTAAATTAGAAAGTAACGCAATTATTTGGAACTCACGTGAGTCTAAATATATACTTATGGTGGAAAAAATCCAAGAGAAATTTGTAAGGTGGCTGTACCAAAAACAGTATGGTTTCAAGGTGTCTTATCCCCATATATACTCGAGTATGTTTTCGTTGGGTATGGTGGGTATAGGTGTATTATATATACACTAGTAGACGGAAAATAAATTTAATTGATTATGTATTAATATTAGTACGGCGGAAGAATGTAACCAAACTGTACTGGTACCAATAGGAGCGCCCAGTAACTACGTGCGAGCACGTAGACGACATTAATTTGATATTCCGTTAAGAAGAACAGAGTTGGCCAAGCAAGCTTTTTTTTGTTTTTATATACCACTGAGGTGGCAAACAAGCATACGGCCCACCTGATGGCAAGTGGTTACCGTAGCCTATGAACACCTGCAATACCAGAGGCATTACGCGTGCGTTGCCGACCCTGAAGAAACCTCTTTACCCCCCTTTTGAAGAAACCATGCTGTAGTCTCTTGGGAAAAAAGCTCTTCTATCTCTTGCATTGAAACTACTCAATGATGTTTTGAGCCGTTATCCGCAATGAGACGTGTTTGCGTCCAACTTGCTGGAGTTTCGTCGGATGACCACACAGTGTTTGTGTTCAGAGATATTTATGTTATTTCTGTTATTGTTATGTTGTAATTTAAATCTAATTAATATAATTCCATTAATTTATACATGTGTTACTGTACTGATGCTTTCCTAAGTGAGCCTATTGGGAAACTGTAAAGTTCACACAGTTGATAAAATAAATAAATAAATATTAATTATTTATAATGCAATCAGTAGGGTTTGCAACTTAGTTTGACATATACTACCTATTTTCTTAAAATTACTATATTTATTTTGTGGAATATTTTTAAAATTTTTTAAAATAGATATTTTTGTCTTTTTAATAATAATACACAGGGCAGACTGCGTTTAGGGTGTACAAGTAATTTTTACAAGTAAATGTATATCTCCATTACCCACTGACAGCCAGTTACAGACAGCGACAGTAAGCTGCCAAACAGAGAATTTCCATTAGGACAAATGGTTTTTTAGCATTACACACATGTAATCTATTATAGCACCGGCGTACACGTAACAATTATTTCTTCCAATTAATGGTTTGTACGCGTGTAGTGAAAATTCGCTATTTGTCGTACCAATGACATGAGCTAGGAACAAGAACGGAAAATGCCTATGTTATATGACGGCAAGTCATAAAGAGAAGATCTAACATAAGACGCGTAGATAAGCGAGTATTTGATATTGTGTTAGAACAGAAGCCACTAATTATAATCAATATACAAAACCAGTTATATTTTTTAAATATTTCGCTTTAACATTGCTTGGGTACCTCTATCCCATTCGTGTTTCTACCGTGAAGCAGTTGTGTTTGCATGGCCGTGTTTCGGTTTGAAGGGTGGGATATGGCGTGAATTTACTGGGTACAGAGGAATAACACCCGAGTCCTCAGGAATGGCAACGCATGGGGGGTATCATGGGCGAAACAGTATGTGTGTGTACTGTTATGTCCATGGTACTCCTCAGGTCTATAGGCGACGGTTACCACTTTCCATCAGGTGGGCCATCAGCTTGTTTGCCATTCTAAGTTGTATAATATATATATATATATATATATATATATATATATATATATATATATATATATATATATATATAATATAAGAACTATCTAAACTAATACTATAAAGAGGAAAGTTATGATTATTGTTTACAATGGATAAACTAAAAACACTTAAACGACATTAAAAATTCGTTTATAGGCAGCTATGTTATCAGTGTGTGTTACACGCTGTGAAGCCGGAATGGGTGACTAGTATATTACATGTAGAATAAATAAATGCTGAAATGTCATTTATTAGAGAATTCCTAAATAATATTGAAGATAAAATAAACGAGGTATTAAATAAACTACTAAATAGATCCTCCATTGTATTACTATTTTTTTTTTATACAACTTAGAATGGCATACAAGCTGACGGCCCACTTGATGGAAAGTGGTAACCGTCGCCTATAGACATGAGCAGTACCGTGGACATAACAGAGTATACTGTTTCGCCCATGATACACCCCATGCGTTGCCATTCCTGAGGACTCAGTAATTTGAATGGATGTTATTCTTAATCACAACCAATATGCGGTTACTATATTAATTCAAAACAGCGGAGGAAAATGAAGTTACACCTGTTACATTTACGTACGAGTAGTAAACTTATTATAAATAGATACAAACAATTACAAGAAATAAGCGATCTCTTTTAGGCAACCTTTAAAATAACTTTTATAGTGTTACTAGCTGACCCCGTAAACGTTGTTTTACCACTTATTGCGAAATATATAAATCGCGATTAAAAACAGGGGTTGATTGTAAAACGATGAAAATTTAAAGTTGTATGTATTTTTCAATGCTAAATCATATTTATATAAAATTAAAAAAAATTGTCAAAAAAATAAAAAAAAATTTTTAGGGATGGGTCACCCTTATCAGTGATGGGTATAAAAATAGATGTTGGCCGATTCTCAGACCTACCGAATATGCACACAAAATTTTATGAAAATCGGTAAAGCCGTTTCGGAGGAGTTTGGTAACAAACACCGTGACACGAGAATTTTATATATTAGATTTCAACATTTGAATTGTCTATAGATACAGGTAATGTATGAGCGATGTAATGATTCGCATCTATCACAACTTATTGTCTCTCATTTCTATATTTGCGGCTCGATAAATGAATGTCAATTGGGCGATATTGGTGTTAAACATTCGACATCATGAAAGTCGTACTTTCCTGATGTACGAGTATGTATGTGCGTGGACCGGCCAGACAGTTCCGCGTTGATTACGATTAGATACCTAATCAGCGGCTGTTTTATGGAAACCACTATTCTCAGAAGTTAAATAATTTTATATTGAAAAAAAAAATATATATTTTTTTGCAATATTCCGCGTTAAAACTTTTAAATATTATAAATGTGTCTTATTAATATTTTCTTTTTTGTTTTTCGCTTTATCCTTACCACTCAGTTAAAATTATATCAAATTATACTTTGAACTATTTACATTATTTTTATTATACACACACTGCACAGACAGTCACCAAAAAATATTGCTCTTTTATTTTATATTTATTTTAATTAATATTTTCACGTACCCTCAAAATCAGTGTTTTTCAGTTGCTGAAAATCAGTGTTTTGTTCCTTGAACAATGTTACACGCTGAGCTTCGACCTTTTTGTATTGCTGCAGATCACACATAATAACACCATTTTATAAATCTTATGTTGTTTATGTATTATTTATTCTTATGTACATGTTGTGTGTGATTAGTAACAAACAAATAAACGATCTATCTATCTATCTATCTATATATATATATATATATATATATATATATACACGTATATATATAAATTAATAGCTTAATTTAATTGTATAGTTTGCATGTATGTATCTCTGTATGTCAGCCGAGTACTTAATATACCACCATGCTCTATGCCGGATGTTAAATTCACGCAAAGATCAGTGCGTAGAGCACTTCTCTCCCTTGAAATCCATAAGTCGAGCGGGCCCGATGGCATTCCTCCAATTGTGCTAAGGACGTGCGCACCAGAGTTGGTTCCGGTTCTTACGCGTCTTTTTCGGCTCTGTTACTCATCAGGTATAGTCCCAAAGTTTTGGAAGACTGCTTTGGTGCATCCGATCCCTAAAAAAGGAGACCGCTCAGATCCAGCTAACTATAGGCCCATAGCTATCACTTCCTTATTCTCGAAAGTCATGGAATCAGTTATTAACCATCAACTGCTCCGGTACCTAGAGAATCGCCAGCTGATCTCAGACCGCCAGTACGGCTTTCGACGGGGACGCTCGGCTGGTGATCTTTTAGTTTATTTAACACACCGATGGGCAGTGGCAATCGAGAATAAGGGAGAGGCCTTAGCTGTTAGTCTGGATATTGCGAAAGCCTTTGATCGGGTGTGGCATAGGGCACTAATCTCAAAACTACCTTCGTTTGGGTTGCCTGCGAGATTGTGCAGTTGGGTCGCCAGCTTTCTTAAGGAACGTAGCATTAAGGTCGTAGTCGACGGAGCATGCCCTGACTTAAAACCTGTGAATGCTGGTGTCCCGCAAGGCTGTGTACTATCTCCGACACTGTTTCTTCTGCATATCAATGATATGTTACAGATCAGTGATATTCATTGTTATGCGGACGACAGTACAGGAGATGCATTATACACCGGTCATGCAAAGATCTCGCGCGCACATACCGATGAGCTCCGGAACAGACTTGTGTCTGAAATCGAAACTTCACTCGATAAAGTTTCGATCTGGGGTGAACGCAATCTTGTTCACTTTAACCCTAAGAAGACACAAGTCTGCGCGTTCACCGCAAAAAAGACACCGTTTGTCGTATCACCTCACTTTCAGGGCACTTCCCTTGATAATAAGTCGAGTCTGGGGATTCTTGGCGTCGATATATCTAGCGACGTCCAGTTTTGCGGTCATCTGGAGGAAAAAGCTAAGATAGCTTCCAAAAAGTTGGGGGTGCTCAATAGGGTGAGACGGTATTTCACGCCAGAAAACCGCCTGAAACTGTATAAAGCTCAAGTGAGGCCACACATGGAATACTGTTCTCACCTGTGGGCAGGAGCGCCACAGTACCAACTCCTTCCGTTAGACCGCATTCAAAGTCGGGCAGCTCGAATTGTTGACGATCGGCGTCTTACTGTCCGGCTCGACCCACTGAAACTGCGTAGAGATGTTGCATCTCTGTGCATCTTCTACCGAATTTATCATGGGGAGTGCTCTAAAGAATTGTTCGGATTGATACCTGCTGCAGATTTTCACCATCGTACAACCCGCCATAAACTAAAATTTCATCCCAATCATCTGGACGAGTGGCGGTCCTCCACCGTGCGTTTTTCAAGGCACTTTCTTCCACGCACAACCACTCTTTGGAATCAACTTCCAGCAGCAGTATTTCCGAACCGATACGACAACATAACCTTCAAGAAAAGAGCATATTCCTTTTTAAAGGCCGGCAGCACACCTGCAATGCCGTAGGTGTTGTGGGTGACCATGAGCGGCGGTAGTCACTTACCATCAGGTGAGCCGCACGATCGTTTGCCCCCTGTGCTGTAAAAAAAAAAACCATGGTTAAATCGCATTTCTGAATTACACGGTACAGGCTTGCATGTTTAGTGTGTAATTCGTAGAGTTAATCATCAATGTAAAAGTGTTTTGGCAAATAAATATTTATATCATTTCATATTAATTTAATTTCAAATGGATTCGAATGAAATTTGGTAAACAGATTCACACGGGCAAGCCCCAGGAAACAGCTAGTTTAAATATAAAATCATGAATAGTTGTTAGGTGCGTGAGTTGCACCTAGAGCGGTTACCATTTGCGCGCTGCATCCTGCGGGCCGCATCCTGCAGTAAATATGAATTAGGGAATACACTTACCATCTTGTCAGCACCGAGACGCTATGGCCACAGCAATCACACGCCGACTATTTTGTGTCGACCTATTTCTTTTTATTTCTGTTGTTAAGCAGCATTGCACCAAAATAAAGAAACAAGTCCCTAATCAATATTTTCCTTTAAAAAGTCCCTTCGTGAACATTACTTCAAATTATCACAACAATGAAAAGCTTCAATAAAAACTTAAAAGTTATGCTCATTAAAAGTTTTCCAGCAGTCGAAACGTGATTAAAAATAGTGTACATACCTATATATCGGTCACGCCTGTCTCCCATTAGGGTCGGCGGAAACAATGGAACACTAAATGCTTCGATTCAAACCGACCTCTTTCGCTTCCACCACATTCATTAATCTTTTCAGACATGCTCGCTGGTTACGGATATTTAGAAATAGTTTTTTTTTGATGGGTGAAAATGGTATGGTAACCCCGCCTGCGCTAACGGGATACATTGGCGGAGCACCAGTGAAGGGTGATAGATGAGAATGAAAACAGGCCAGTTAGCGCATCATAATGAATTCATCAGGATTTAACCATGATAGTTTCCAGGGAGAACCGCGACGAGGTTGACCTGGTTATATTGCTAGCAATGGGATTCTCAGTCTCCATTACTAACAATCCCTTTCCCCCCAGAAATAGTGTATTATATATTTAATCCTGTTTCTCGAGTGCTACCTATCGAGTGGTGGCCCCAATGAAAATCAGCGCTGCAGCAACACGCTGCAGCTTAAGCTCAGTGGGGACCATTTCAGCTGCTACAAGAGTTATATTATTTTAATGTATGACGTTGTCATTAATATTGTTATGTTGTATAGTTGAATAAATTACTTTATTATTTAGTATTATGAAGTAGGATGATGAGGAATTATTTTTATTCATAATTCAGTATCATTCCCGTGATGCGAGCAGTCAATAATTTATTTATAGTTTTATTAGTGGCCGATAACAGATAGACTCCATTCAAGTTTATTTATAACCACAACAATTTATGATGCGTATGAAATATATATATGTATTAGATAAATCTTTTCTTTTTTTCTACTTTTCTCACAATTTTGACTGAATATTTTTTTTATTTGAATGTGATAATAAAAGGAATTCTAAGTGTACAATTTGTTTACATTTTTTTTTGTTTTTCAGAATCACAGATAATATAATATTATACCAGAATGTAAGAGTTAGGAAAACAGAGTACAATATACCAATACATCAGAACAAAATCTCAAAACACGAATAAAACCTTGCTCCAAGAAAGCTAAATCCTCCTCTCACCTATGGGAAAGATCTATGCTTACGGTTTTTTTAATGGGTGATAATGGAATGGTAACCCCGCATGCGCTATTGGTATATGTCGGCGGGGCACCAGTGACCGATTGTAGGTGACGATGAAAGCAGGTCAATTAGCCTACCATGACGAATTCAACTAGAATTGACCACGATGTTTTCCAGGGGGAACTATGTGAAGGTCGACCTGATCAGGGTATTGCTGCCAATGGGTCAGTTGGACTCCATTACTAACAATTCCTTTTCCCCATGCTTACGCTTGGATATGGTTAACTATCACAATATTTACAATTTCATGAGTTGTTATTACTATGACTTAACTCTATTTATTTGAGGCTGTAGGTTGGGATTGCTGGTAATCAGAACGATTGTGACGCGGCCCTCTCTGGTTACCATTGTGATTAATTCTTGATGTATTCGTCAAACAACTACTTTAGTGATGATTGAAGCCGTTTCTTTGTGGAGCAAAATTTTGCTTCGTCATTTTATGGATGCTCAGTTCCACGTTCTAAATTAATACATTTTCAATCGAATGTGTTTACCAAATTTGTCATTTATCGGTGTGTTTATTAGTTTTAAAAAATGATCAGTGACTAGTCAATATTAATTCTGTTAACATAGATTGATTGATAGTTTGTTTCTTTTTTTGCAGAGCAGAATGTTGTTACGTTGTTGCGAACATTTACTAACAAATATTAGTTATATTTACAGCCCTAGTATATCACAGTGACTATTAAGAAGTCGTTATGGTTTCAAGTTTTCCGAATTAGTTATTTGAGTACGTTCTCTAGAATTTTTCGCTCATCACCTTTCCTGTATTTCAGGTACATACCAATTGGTTTTGTTACACTGTAAAGCTAACAAACGCTTACTTACATCTGAAATTAATTGCAACGGATGTTTGTCGTCCGCAGGACCCACGTCACGTGTGTGGACACAGCCGCGCCTCCACCGTAATCAACATTCATAGGGATTTATCGATGTAGCACACACATTGGCAGTTATTTGTTTACTCCGAGAGAGCATGTCATAAATGACATGTCAGATCAACTAATGGCAGCATGTTCACCTGTTTATAATTTAATAAGTCACTTCTTCAGTTCAACACTCTTGATAGTGACCTTGCTTTATATCCGTGCATTATCAATAAAGCTCTCTTCAGCGATTGGGGTCTAGCGATCTCTTTATTCACTTCTATTTTTGTGTATTTTTTTTTCTAGGATAGACCTTTTTAGGAAGTTTATTTTTATATCACGAAGGTGGCAAACAAGCATTCAGCTCGTCGGATGGTAAACGGTTACCGTAGTCTATGAACGTCAGCAACATTAGGAGTGTTACATGCGCGTTGCCGACCCTGAAGAAACTTTAATATACCTTTTTTTGAAGAACCTTATACTGTGCTCTCTAAGGAAAACCTAGCCAGCCTACCGGCCTCATTCCACAGCCTGTGGCAAATACTAAATAGAAAAGAGGACAGTACACCGGCAGAATGCTCTCACTTAACGCATATTCTTAATGTATCACAAATATCATATAGCACAAGGTCCTGATAACACTAAGAAAAAGTTAATGAAATAATAATTAGAACTAATTAATATTAACACCATACTGGTTCAGTGATGTGTTTTCCAGTGCGAGACTGAGGTCCTCGATCCGATCAGTAACCATAGATGCAGTTCAATCATCCAATAAAACTTGTAAGTCATCATTGTAGATGACTTAGGGACTCGAGTAATCACTGACGCTATCGAAGAATTTTGTTTCTAAAATAATATATGTACCTATACACAATTCTATATTCACAAACGGCTAATTAAACAATATCTGTGTTGGAATAATTATAAAATCGGAACGTATTTAAAATTCAAATTGTCATTTGAAAAGAAACAGTAATTTATTTGACAGTTAAGTTTCTACTGCTTTATAGATATTTTGTTTAGATAATAATGCGTTTAGTGAAGCACGTGTCTCGCTTCTTCATACAAACCATGTCGTCATAAGAAGTGCGAAAATTAGTTTTAGATTTTGGCTACGAGTATATTTCTTTAGGGTAAATTGTTCAGATTTGTGAATACTAGTGCTGGGATTCGGCTTACACTTGTGATTGTACGAAATAATACATACCTTTTTAATACATACTATATTCGAATTTCTTTTTCAACACTCTTTACAATCCTGTATTCTGTCTGCTTTAAAGAACAAATTTTTCAACTGTAGAATTACTTATATAACGTACATACTATACCAGAGGGAGACTTTGTACAAAAGTCGATTACTTGGGTACCTCTGTCCCATTCGTGTTTCAACTGTGAAGCAGTTGTGTTTGCATGGCTGTGTTTCGGTTTGAAGGGTGGGATATGGCGTGAATTTACTGGGTACAGAGGAATAACATCTGAGTCCTCAGGAATGGCAACGCATGGGGGGTATTATGGGCGAAACAGTATACTCTGTTATGTCCATGGTACTGCCACCATGTAACCACTTTCTATCAGGTGGGCAGTCAGCTTGTTTACCATTCTAAGTTGTATAAAAAAATACATATATAACTTTAAATAGAGCCCATAATGACCAATTCTGTCTGTGACGGCATGGTAAGTCTTCATTAAGGCGTGGGAGGGAGGGAGGCACATGGGGGCTGTTTTGTAAGGGCGTGTTTGTTAGCATCAGTTGCTGTTACACATACAGTCTTACGTTACGTATCGCTACTGTAATTAGATGCAACGTTATACAACTACTAGTTTTTACATACGACTTCGTCTGTGTGACCGCGATAGTTTTTTTTTATAACAGAATGGCAAACAAGCTGACGGCCCGTCTGATGGAAAATGGTAATCGATGCTCATAGACATGAACAGTGTCGTGAACATAACAGTTTATTGGTTGGGGTAAAAAATTACCTATGCCCTCCTGTAATATGTAATGTGTCGAGTAATTCAGCCATCGAGGTGCCAAGAAGTAACGTAAAATAAAGAATCAAGTGTGTAGGTACTATTTACCTGTAAAGGCTTTTACATCATGTCAAGCTCTAATTGTGTATTTAAAATATATAAATATATAAACAACGTGAAAGTTTAAAACTAACGAAGGAGTGGTCCATTGTATGCTGGGACCACACAGCAATATATTTCGAATTTATTATTATTATATTATTCTAATGTATTTATGGAGAATAGATAACTATCGCTTTCAATTTGGTATGAAGAACGAATCTTTTGTTATGAGCGACAAGTATTGTCGGCACACAACTGCTCCAATTTGGTGTTCGTCCTTGCACACTCGCGTCGATTGATCTAATTTGACAGCGGCACATCGAATTGTGGAGAAGCCACACTATCCACAGTATATATAATAATATTATAAACTAGCTGTATACCGAGGTGTCGCTCGCGTGTATCAATATATAAATGTAGGTACTAATTGTCACTCAAATCCATTTAGTAGTTTTTGATTAAAATGGTAACAAACTTCCATCTATCCTTACAGACTTTCGCATTTATAATAGTAGTACTGTTGACGCCTTAAGAACTTAGCTAATCTTTATGAAATTTTGAAAAATAACTATATTTTTTGTCATGGATGATATTGTAATGGTAACTCCGCATGCACGATCGGTATATGCGAGGGGGCATCAGTGAAAGATGATACTTGAGGAGGAATGCATTTAACCACAATAGTTTCCAGGGGGAACCGCGCGGTGATCGACCTAATAGGGTATATTGCTAGCAATGGGCCTGTGAAATCCCAATATTAACAATCCCTTTTTCTCTTATTCACGCAGTACTTCTGATGAATACGCACTGTCACTCGACGGCGCGTGTAAAAATTAATAACAATTAAGTAGTATTCGATTACGGTCCATCAAAATTCATAGGATTCCTCATTATTGTCCAATTGGACTTTATTAGTAAAGGGACAGAGTAAGGTCTACAGCGAGGTTTGTGATAGACATATGCAGCTTTTCTCACATTATCTAGGAAAAAAAAATATCCTAAAAGTCTAATTTAGCACGTGATTTATTTCCGTATCACATTACTTTCAAATAAGCTGCGTTTTCCTTCAAAATTCCGTTGCGTAGCAAAATTTGTTCGTACACGATTCTTTATTTCAAATTAAAACATTTTTTAGTCTAATGTGTCTATGAAATATCTCGTTATTCATCGGCTTAGTTGAAGTTGCTGTTTTTTTATGGCGCAAAATATATTAGATATTTTTTTTTATAATCAGCAGATAATAAAATGAATGATAAGATACGAAATGCAAATAAATATAATTGTGATACTGTTGTTAAATGATAAACGCAAAACAAATAATGACATAATAATTATGATGGCTTGTTCGATTACCCGTAACGACATTGAATTTGCTCTGCTCGCTCCGGCAGGTACGTCGCTGGAAAATTGATTACATTTAGAACTTAGAAGCAACTTGTCCTATCTGACTATTGAAAGCAAGTAATTTGTTGTCTACTGCTGTGGACTGGGGAGAAGGGTAGGGGGAGAGCAATGATCAGCGGGCATGATCCATAGTTCTTTTTTAATGGATGATAATGGAACGGTAACCCCGCTTGCGCTATCGGTATATACTAGCAGAGCACCAATGAGCAATGATTGGTGAGAATGAAAAGGCAGGTCAGTTAGCTCATCGTGACGAATTCAACGATAAATTAGTCACAATAATTTCCAGGGAAACCGCGTGGAGGTCGACCTGATAGGGTATATTGATAGCAATAGGAACTAATCACCCCATTACTAATAATCCCTTCCCCCGCATGAACCATAGTATGTCGCATGATATTTAGTGTGGGTTTTTTATGGATAAAAATGGAATGGTGCCCACGTGCATTATCAAAATGCAAGAAAGCAGGTTACAATGCGGCCTACGCAAGGCATAGTGACACGTCCACTTTCGTTCCCGATTGTTATGTAAAAACCGGCTCAAACTAGATACATATTGAAATAGCATTTCGTAGTTGTTTCCTTATTTATCAGTAGGGTCAACTGACAGATAACGAGTTATCGACGTTGCGTCAAGATAACCTCCAGGGACACCACCGCAGACGATAAACACGAGCACACTACTTACTTCATACTCGTAGCTTGTATTCGCTGAGAACAATGCTTTCCAACTGGCAAACAAACTGTTTCACATATTTTTAACTAGCTTAAAATGAAACGAATGAAAATTCTACTTCATTTTTCTGTATATTTAAACATTTACTAAACTATGACGATTTTACGTTTAAGATCTTATGATATATATAATCTCAGCCATTATCTGTCTACAGCTAAACATAGGCCTCCCCCATAGACTGCTATAAGGAACAGCCCTGAGCCACCTACATCCACTGACTCCTTGCAATACATTTGAGGTCGTCACTCTATCTAGGGGGGTTGGGTTGTCAGTTCTTTGAGCTATGTGCCATTGCCACTTTAGCTTGCTTATCCTTCGGGTTATATCGATAACTTTGATTCTTTTGCGGATAACCTCGTTTCGGATTCTATCACTCAAAGAGACTTCGAGCATAGCCCTCTCCATAGCCCGCTGAGTAATTTGAAGCTTTTGCATGCAGGCAACTGTGTAGGGCCATGTTTCGGTTCCATAAGTCATCACTGGCAACACGCACTTGTTAAAGACTGTCCCTTTAGAATGTTACTAGAATGATTTGTTAAAATTTATGGGCTTTTTGTTTTTAAAACAAATTTATTAGTTGATATATTATAGTCATAATTATCATATTACACAATCAATGTAAGCTTATCAATAAAAGCTCTGCAGTGCCTGGCTACAATTTTATCAGGGAATATAATTTGATTCCTTATCTCTAAGGTGCTTTTAAATAAATTTAAATATTTAATACAAATAGAAGTCATATATAATCTATATCTATGTATATAATAAAGGATGCTAATTGACAGACTTACCTATAATATAAAATACCTATAATCTAGAATCTTGATTTTTTGCAGAGGAATTTTGAAAATTCAACTTCTAGGGGGGTAAAACGGGAGTTAAAAATTTGTATGAAATTGCGTCAGTTTAGAAGTTAGACACGTGAGATTTTATAGAACGAAAAATCGAATATCATACGCGAGCGAAGACGAATTCCCATACAATTTTGCAAGAATTATAGTAGTTTTTTATGAAACAATTAGCTTTTGCCCAAAAAGCTAATTGTTTCATAAAAAACTACTATAATTCTTGCAAAATTGTATGGGAATTCTGAAAACCAAATTAATGAAAATATGGAAGAATAATAAATATGGGATATGGCAATGAAATTACAGGGTACAGAGAAATAACACCTTAGTCCTCGCATGAAGTGTATCATGGACACAGTATACTCTGATATATCCATGGTACAGTTCATGTCTATAGGCGACGGATACCATTTTCCATCAGGTAGGCCACCAGCTTGAATTTCATTTTAAGTTGCATTAATTACATATAAAATCGCCGTTTAATCGGGAACCTGTACATTTTGGAAGTGGCATTATAAAGTGAAGGGCCGCACGGTGGACTGAGACCGGTTTATATACGTCGTGTTGATTCAAGCAGCTTCACTGACAGCTGATAATGATTGATTATTTGTTTTGCATAAGTCACGAAATGATTAAGTAACCACCAAACCTGCGCCATTGAAGCCACTATGAAGCTTTAGCGTCAGTTGCGATTGTGAGCTGATCCTTACTATAAGAACAAATTCCTTATTTGTAGCTAATTCCGTCAAATCTGTCCACGTATATAAATAATCTTATATTAAGATATCCTATATACATTTCGTCCAAATTTATTCGCCGTTTAAGCGTAGTTGATTACCCAACCATCTTTATAAACTATTTTATTACATTAGCAGAATTATTGATATTACATAACGCCATGCATACCCTTATAGTTTTACTCTAGAAAATGGTTAACATTTGACTATAATATGTTTATCTATAGACAGATGTCCATAGTTCACATATTCAATATATTTTCCTAATCACCATCATTGCCATTCCAAATGTTTCTCTTTAGGCGGAGAAAATTTAAAGAAAGTAATAACATACATGTAAAACAAGAGCTAGAATATAGGTTAGAATAAATAAGATACGTTTAGAATAAAGTACTCCGTTGGTTTACGCGTTAAAAGAACCAATGTATATACGAAGTTGTTCGCGAACATAGTCGAACAACGAAAGGATGCTCGGGAAATGCTCTTCAACATTAGCCAAAAATTATACCTTCCATCGAAGAATGAACATTTGCTTGCCCAACCAACAAGCAGACAACTTAAAGTAAAGCCAGACCAATCTGGCTTTACTTTAAGTTGTCTGTAAAGAAACATTGCTGTAGAGTTAAAACTTAGCACTTTTAGTAAATCTAAACATATGATGTGTGAAAATCCGTTTATTCGATATTTTATTTCGAGGAAAGAAGGTGTTAATTGATGTCATCGACAATACTATTAATCGCATTAGCCATTTATTATCCACTGTTAAATATAGACCTCCCCTTTGGGAGGTACTGCCAGTTGTTGCCACGCTTGGCATGCAAAGTGGCAACCGCAGTTAAGCTTTGGGGATGTTTTAAAAAGGACGCTGCTGTCCATATCTAGATCAATAAATTTCCTTAGTCGCCTTTTACGATATCTACAGGGGAAGGCAATAGTACAATAGTATTTCTTTTTGAAAAAGCAATAAAGAGCATCTATCTATTCTCTATATTTACTTTCATGAAGTTAATTAACATTAGAACAGAATTAACTTGTATACTAACGGCGGTGCGATGACAAGTGACGACATTATCTCAAGCTTACATTATCACGTTGGAACAGGTATGCTAATCATGCGGAAAAATTCGGCATCTGTCGTATCACTATCATTCTTGTGCGAAATCGCGGTCTCGCGTGGTGGGGGACAGGTGGGGATTACTGAGCCGCAGATAATGTGATAGACTACAATAAGCATTAAATTCATACTTGCCTCGTATCTTTGTAAACATTTTTTTTTATACAACTTAGAATGGCAAACAAGCTAACGGCCCACCTGATGGAAAGCGGAAACCGTCGCCCATAGACATGAGCAGTATGGATATAACAAAGTATACTATTTCGCTCATGATACCCCCCATACGTTGCCATTCCTGAGGACTCAGGTGTTATTTCTCCGTACCCAGTAAATTCACGCCATATCCCACCCTTCAAACTGAAACACAGCCATGCAAACACAACTGCTTTACGGTTGAAACACGAGAAACACAAATTTGACAAGACTTTGGTGATGTTTTAAGAGGGATGTCGTTGCGCATCCCCAAAACCTTTAATTCTCTTAATCGCCTGTTACTACATCCAGGGGAATAGAAGGGGTGGTATATGGCAGTGGAATTACAGAGCCTATAGGCATAGTCCATAATCCTTAAGAATGGAAACGCAATAGGGGTACCATGAGCATTATGTACAGCGATGTCCATAGTGCTTACTATTCATGTCTATAAGCGACTGTTATCTGCCTACCTAACTTGACGCCGCCTACTTCGTCGTCTACTTGTTCTACTATTATAGTAAAAACACCTAATAATTGTATTTTTTTTTAAGATAATTAAGTGCATTTGCTATTACTTATTTATTGCCTTTCGATATATTCTCCAGCCATAGATAGGTGCTTTTTCTATTTTCCAATTTTGTGTAGTAAATTACAATGATCAATTTAATTTAAAGATTATCTTTATTCTGTTCATATTTTTATATTGTAGGTTTTTTTTTAATGGATGATAATGGAATGGTAACCCCAACCGCGCTATCGGTATACACCGGCGGGGCACCAGTGAAGGATGATAGGTGAGGATGAAGTAGGTCAGTCAGCCCATCGTGATGAATTCAACAAAAATTGTTTACGATGGTTTCCAGGGGGAACCACGTGGAGGTCGACCTAATAAGGCATATTGCTAGCAATGGGGCTGCCAAACTCCATTGCTAACAATCCCTTTCCCCCCTATATTGTAGGTTATACTCCAAACAGTTTTATT
This sequence comes from Galleria mellonella, assembly GCF_026898425.1. Taxonomy (NCBI): domain Eukaryota; kingdom Metazoa; phylum Arthropoda; class Insecta; order Lepidoptera; family Pyralidae; genus Galleria; species Galleria mellonella. Next base: position 96,562 of record NW_026442170.1, on the reverse strand, counting down.
AAATAATTAGATACTCGTAACAAGTATTATGTGATAAGGAATAATTAAACGAGCAGGTAACACAAGTATCTAAGAGAATAATCACGGTGCGCTGATAAGATGTCTATAAAATACACAATTAACGTAAAACCCAATTACACATTACTCAGCAAATGGAAAAATTAATATAGTTATTTCCATTATGTGAAACCCGGCCAGCTGTATAGTTTTACAATCGTAATAGTGTTTTTTTAATGGGTGATAATGTAATGGTAAAATCCCGCCCGCGCTATCGGTATACACCGGCGGGGCACCAGTGAAGGATGATAGGTGACAATGAAGCAGGTCAGTTAGCTTATCGTGACGAATTCAGCAAGAATTGTTCACGATGGTTTCCAGGGGGAAACACGTGGAGGTCGACCTAATAAGGGATATTGCTAGCAATGGGGCTGTCAAACTCCATTGCTAACAATCCCTTTCCCCCATCGTGATATTGTTTGATCGGAACTCCTTCTCCATCTTAAATACCATATGTATATATGCCATATTTCATGGCGACTGATGGTAGTAACTGTTGAAGTAGGTTCCTTATGTTCATATTAGTTTATGGAGCCCACATGATGCTAGGATACATTTTGATTATGTTACTCTCTCTCTCTCTAATGTTAAATAAAATATAGTATGTTTGTTCCGAGTAATTTAAATAAATAATTTGCTGCTTTTAGTTATTACGCTGTATAGATCCTTTCCCCTTGTCATTAGTAATTAAAAAACTATTCCAATAAGGGGGAAGTAATGGGTTCTAATAGCCCCATTGCTAGCAATATATCCTATAAGGTCGACCTCTTCGCGGTTTCTCCTGGAAACCGTCGTGGTTAATTCTTGTTGAATTCTTCACGATAAGCCAACTGACCTGCTATTATCCTTACCAATTATCTATCACTGGTGCCCCGCCAGCATATACGGATAGCGCAGGCGGGGTTAACATTCCATTTTCAACCATTAAAAACTATACATATACGTTTTTACTCATGTACAAATAAAACTCAATTGCCGAATGCATGCACGAGTATGTAACCGCATCACTTCTGAACGTTGCAGGCGTTCTCTTTGGTTAATTACTTTTTGTTGTGCTTGTAATTGTCAGAACGAAATTTGTATAAATATAAAAATGGAAGATTTAGACTCTATTTCTTCATTAAAAAAGGTACCTGTGCGTAGCCGGGGTGGACAACTAGTTTACAATATTAAGAAGTAATTATTTTTTCATCTGATCAGTTTGCGCGTATCTATCATGCTAGTCTAAATTCTGGGGTCAGAAAAGTGAACTGATTTCGGAAAACCCGTTATCTTACTTTATTCATCTTTATAACTCGTCTTCTCATGCATGCACGTCTGCTGGAGGTTCACGTTCAAAATATCATGCCAGGTGCATCATAATTGGTCGGTCAAGTTGACAGGGGCTTGGATTTCTACAATTTGCATTATATCTGTCGGTATTTGTTTTGTCATCTTTGCATCAAATATTCTTTCGATAAGCCCGATTAATAGGAACACGTTTCACATTTTAAGAGATTTTAAATAGGTGAAGGTTTTGTATTTGACTATTTTTGCAGTGGCATAGCTACCAAAGGGCTAGACGGGGTAGTACCCTGGGGTTCCCAAGCTCAGGGAGTTCCTCCAATTCTGACTTACAAACTATAAATTGAACTAGTAAAAACTTTTTTCACATTCGGAATATAAATAAACCAGATTTCAGGAACGCGACTTTAATAATTGCAAATTATTTGAAAAAATACAGGGGAATTCCCAACAGTCTGGAACATCTTTGTTTCAAACTTGCGAGGAACCTCCTTGCATTCTTAGGCTGGTTTATTTTTTGCCCTAGGACCTTTAGTTACCTAGCTACACCACCGCTTTTTTGTTTGTTTGTATATTACGCGATATGTTCGCCAATTCGATCGATGTTGACGATACTTTTTACAATCAGTAGGTTTGATACGCGTTGGTTCTATATTAATTTTGTCACAATTGAAAGTGCTGTTTTTTTGCAACATAATCTCAAATTATTACTCCGATAGTATATTTTATTGTGTATAAACAAAAAAATATGCATGAAAAACAAAATGTTATCATGTCCGTCAAAGGTCGCACCTGGGAGGTTTGTTTTTGATAACATGAGAGCGGAAAATATATCAAGTCACCACTACGAGTTATACCTACATGTTAGGGGTGACCTTTACATGGAAACATACTTTAAAATGAATAAGACCAAATTTTTTATTCTTTTTAAATAGAATCTTCTAGGGCTGCGTTTCAAATGTCAAACATAATTTGGGGGGTTAGAATTAAAGGGTGAGAACAAATTATTCGCACTTATGGTTATATAAATCGATATTGAATTAATTAACTTGGGTTTGTTGCGTAGAGCACCTACAATCGGACGTCTGAAGATAGGACTATCACAGCTTAGTGCACGATAAGTTTACTTGTCGATATATAATATGTATATAATTAACAAGCGTACGTGTACTTACCATTACGGCTAATATTATGTTTAATAATTGTTACATAATAACTGATATATAAAATACGGAATATGTTGTAAAAAACAAATACTCCAATGATAACAAAATATTGATGAACGTGTCTAAGAATCTAAGAATAAATAAATAAAATATTTATTTATTTCTTTAAGAAATTGTTAGTAATTAAACATTAATTTTGTTGCAGATTGAGTGTGTATCGAGTGGGCCATGTCTACGGCAGTGGACAGCGCGCTCGGGAGGGTGGGGCTCGGCCGGTCACCAGACGCCCCGCTCAACGGGCACGCGGCGCCCGACCACGAAAATGGAAACTGGGACGAGCAGTTCCTGCCGCCGCCGCTACGGATCGACGACTACAACAGAGCACAGAAAGTATGTTAGCAGGATAGGATTTGATCGAATTAATTCTGTAATGGTAGTTTCGTGCCTGTAGGCGATGGTTACTATTTCCTTTTCTAAGTATCATAAGAAATAATTGCATTCATAGCTTTAAGAAAGTGCTAAACTGTTGTTAGAGGAGATTTTATACTTCAATATAGGGACAAATAATCACATAATTGTCTGCTCGTCAAATTTGATTACTTCTTATTAAATATTACTCCGAATTGTAGAAAACCAGTCAATGAATATTTTAAAATATATAATCTTCAGTTTATTGTTATTTCAGAATATATTGTTAATATCTTTACTCGTTTAATGATATTTAATAATTTAATTTCATTGTAATGTTTCTTAAACATAAAGCATGCTGCGGTTGCCTCTAAATGTAAGGACAGTCAGACCTAATCCACTAGTGTATTGTATTGAAATGCTTCGTTGTATCTTATGTTGGTGATCCTATAAATAAATAAATATCATTGCCTAATAAACCAATTAGCGGATGGGACCTAGTCATTATACCACGAAGATTGTCATGATGTTGTTGTTAGTGTTAGTTGTATCAAGTTGGCCATCAGCTTAATACTCTTTTCTATTATTATAAGGAACAAACTGTTACAAGTGACTCAAATACTGTTCAAAGATCACAAACAGCATTGTCTACGACTCATTTGAGAGTTAATTAAAGTCATCAGCGCAATCAATTCGCATTTGGAGCTTAATTGTTATGGATTGCGGTCTGGCTGACGCGCCGTCTGTAGACGCAATACAGAATTAAGTCAGACGTAAAACCAGGCATGAAAAAGAGGAACGAAATGAAACAGGCTATCTGTTCTTTCACTTGTACATATGGAAGAAAACGTTGTATTTACATTTTAGTATAGATCATTGTTGAATGCTATTTATTATTTTATATGAGTCTCTTACTTCTGTAATGCATCAATTCGGGCAAAAATAATGATTGCCACTTTTTTAAAAATGAACCACAAACGACTTGTCCGTTCTTCATTTTGCTATCTTACTCCATAAAATTAAGTTTGGATGGAAACTAAAAAACTATTATTATTTGATATTTTTCGACCCACACTTCACCATATGCCTATTTACCAGAGGTATCAGGTGGAACGGTGCGAGCGGAGCTTTCGCCTTTTGGCTTTTAAGGGACTTCTTGGAAATTACTTTTAATATGTCAATGGTGGAATAATCTTTGAAACGGATGCTATTGATTAAGAGTTCGAGATTTTAGACGATGATAACGATAAATCTGTTTGACACCAATGTACAGACGAAGCGAGTGATATTAAAAGTTCTGTCGGTGTCGTGTTGCAGATCGAGTCCCGCCTGTCGGGGCTGGTTCTGTCGGGCGCGACGCTGAGCCGCGTGTCCGACGTGTTCGAGCGCGAGCTGGAGCGCGGCCTCAAGGAGGAATCCTCCAGCCTGCAGATGGAGAATACTTACGTACCTGAATTACCCAACGGCACAGGTAATTATGTATTATTTATCTTTATCATTTTTCATACTTTGTTACCGCGTGTGCACCTATACTGGAGAATTAAAAAGCCTATTTGAAATGGATCATAATAGGATTTATATATATATATATATATATATATATATATATATATATATATATATATATATATATATATATATATATATATATATATATATATATATATATATATATATATATATATATATATATATATGGACAAATCACACAGATTGAGCTAGCCCCAAAGTAAGTTCGAGACTTGTGTTATGGGATACTAATTCAACGATATTTACTAGGCATAATTCGCAGAGTTTACATCATGAAAGGTGGTCCTTTTAAATCCACTGAATTCAGTGTTTGCTTGTATCTACTTACTGTTATTTAAGTATCATAATATATTTATAGCAGGAGGTGAGCCTACCGCTATTGGATTCATTTGGTTTATTGACGGTTTTTCTGTTACCGAGGAAGCCTAGTTTGTCGTAAGCGTAGTGGAAGATACAGAAAGAGATGGATTGTGTCAAAGATGCATGCATGTGAATAGAGATTAATGGAATACATAAATAGATTATGTAGACAGACAAACAGACGTCTGCCTGTCCATATAAGCTATTTTCAAGAGACAACTGATATAACTCCAAATAGATATGGGGAGAGAGCAGTAAGGTAATAATGAATAAATTTGACTTTGTGTAGAGCTCCTTATTTGAGTTTTTGACGGCTTCTATTTCAGAGGAGGGCCTGTTCCTGGCACTAGACCTGGGTGGCACCAATTTTCGCGTGCTGCTGCTGGAGCTACGGGCAGGGCAGCTGGTGCGGGAGGACGTCAAGCATTACCACATTAAGTAATTGTTTTATTTAACAACATTCAATGATATTATTAACCCTTGTTGTACTTTACAGTGCTGTAAAGATATAACAAATCTATCAATAATTCTGTTTTGTTGTTGGTTTAGTGTAATTATATTTTTATTCAATTATTTATTTATTTATTTAACTCTTTATTGCACCATAAATAAAAATATACAATGACAAGTGAATAATTATGTTGTGTATCCATAGGAAGACTTTTTACAAAAGCTTTTTTTTTATACCACTGAGGTGGCAAACAAGCATACGGCCCACCTGATAGTAAGTGGTCACCGTAGCCTATGAACACCTGCAATACCAGAGGTATTACGCGTGCATTGCCGACCCTGAAGAAACCTCATTACCCCCCTTTTGAAGAACCCCATGCTGTAGTCTCTTGGGAAAACTATTGTATTTCTGTTACATTTATACTCTTACCGAACATTTTTTAATTTTGATGGTGTTCAGCTTGTAAAGAATGAAAGTTATATAAAAAAATCATATAATTCTTTCTAAATTAAAGATTATGATTTACCTATTCTTTTTTTATAATATTAATTACAGCCAAGCGTTACGGTTAGGACCTGGGGAGGACTTATTCAACTTTCTGGCGGATTGCGTACAAGATTTCGTTCGTTCGGAGGGAATGGACAAGGAGTCTTTATCGCTAGGTATGTTCCTGTGTAACATTGCTAAGAAATGTGTATAATACAAGGGTATGAAAGGTTCTCGAGGGCAATTCGGTGCAAGCTAGCTCGGAAATCCTCAAAGAGATGAAGTGACTAAAATAAGTCTATAGGCTTTGGTTACCACTACCTATCTGATAGATAGCGTGCTTAGGTACTACTCAAAATTGTATTATAATGAATGAAAAATAACTTTTGCTCGAATACAGGCAACGAACGAAAACAGAGTCTGTGTACATCCGTGTGGCGGGCAAATATTTAATTTGGTCATTAAAATTTTACATTACAATTATTTTTAAGTAAGTAAAAACATTTCTCAGTAAGCCATTGTAAAATTTCTCATTTAATTCTTTGTCTGTCAGATTTCTGTATTCTGTCTGTAATTTATTATATATTTTAAAGAATTATATAATTAGAAGAATGGCTTGTATAAGAAATTTTATGTCATAAAGTTACATTAGGTGGTAGAGGTTTATTTAGAAATACTGCTTAGTAGACTCATTATTTAGTGTTTCTTTCCTTAATTGTTTCCAATATCATGTGCAGGTTTCACATTTTCATTCCCCATGAGGCAGCATTCGATCTCATCGGGCGAGCTGATCACCTGGACGAAGAGTTTCAAGTGCAGCGGCATGAACGGCGTGGACGTGGCGGGGCTACTGCAGCAGTGTCTCCACGCGCGAGGCCTCGACATCACCGTGAGGGTGCTGCTGAATGATACCACGGGTACCTTGATGGCTGGAGCTCAGATCGACCCTAACGTTGGGGTGAGTATCTGTGAAGAGATCTGGATCTAATACATGTTGCTTAGGTATTTTTATTTGCTAATCTATAATAGTAAACCGCTGAGTCTAAATATATTAAACTTCACAAGGAGATTGAATACAAAGAATGTATTTCTTGCAATTGCTACGGAAACAGGTGACAAAAGAGTTAATTACAGAAAATTATGCAAGGTCCTTTTTTGCTTCTTCTTCTTGTTTTCTATTGTTGAATATCATTTTAAAAGGTGGGATAATCATCATCATATGATCCTTTAACTGTCCAGTGCTGAACATAAGCCTCCTCTTTGGGGGGCTTTTGCCAGTAGTTACCACACTTAGTAGACGGATTTGCAACCGCAGTTAGGCTTTGAAGATGTTTTAAGAGGAACGCTGCTGCCCACACCTCGCCCTCCCTTAGTTGCCTCTTACGATACTCACGGGTAAGGAAGGGGTGGCTTATTCATTATCGGGACCACACGTCCAAAGAGTTTTTTTTTAATGGGCGATAATGTAATGGTAACCCCGCCTGCGCTATCGGTATACGCTGGCGGAGCACCAGCGAGGAATGATAGATGACGATGAAAGCAGGTTAGTTAGCCCATCGTGCCGAATTCCACTAGAATTAACCACGATGGTTTCCAGGAGAACCTGGTGGAAGTTGACCTGATAGGGTGTATTGCTGGCAATGGGTCTGTTAGACCCCATCACTAATGGAGACTGAGAATCCCATTGCTAGCAATGTACCCGGCCAGGTCGACCTCCTCGCGATTTCCCCTGGAAACTATCATGGTTGATTCCTAAAGAATTCATCATGATGGGCTAACGGGCCTGTTTTCATTCTCATCTATCACCCTTCATTGGTGCTCTGCCAGCGTATCCCGTTAGTGCAGGCGGGGTTACCATACCACTTCCATCCATAAAAAAAAATCCCTTTCCCCAAACGACCAAAGAGTAGGATACAGCAGTAGATTATTATGTAAGCACAAAGCTTTACACCTAACTCCTTAGGAGTAACGACACATACGTCACACAGAGTGCATTCTATGTGATCCATGTTACTATTCATGTTTGTAAGCGACACGGTTACTGTATGTAATTCATTAGGGTAGACCACCAAATAATTTGTTTCTCCATGTCGTATAAAGAAAATGTGTGTTAGATCGGCGTGATCCTGGGCACGGGTTCGAACGGGTGCTACATGGAGCGCGCGTCGCGCGTGCAGCACTGGGAGGCGGCGCACGCGCGCGTGCACGACGTGTGCGTGGACGTCGAGTGGGGCGCCTTCGGGGACAACGGCTGCCTCGACTTCATACGCACCGACATCGATCGTGAGGTCGACCAACATTCCCTGCTCGCCGCCTCCTTCACGTACGTCACCTTTCTCTCTCTCTTTTAATCTGACAAAATAGAAGAGTAATGTTTTTTTGGTGTATATAGATTTGGACCTTTTATGTGACCTAAAACGTTTTTTGTTTTGATTTTTATAAATGGGGAATTATTAAATAATATATATAGACTATACGTAAATTAAAAAAATGATGACTATCAAAATTTCATTTGCTTTCTATACCGAGATGTTTCCATGAGCCTAGACTCTAGGCCCTAGAGTATGTTAAGTTAATAAGTAATCTGCAAAATAACTATGAAAACAACATTGACAACAAGACAACGTTGTCTATAGTAACTGCATACCATTAAATGGATCATATACTACAAGAAACGGGCCTGTTATACATTTACTTATGTTTGTTTAACTTGGTTTCTTGATGTCACCGTTCCATTAGGGATTGATCAAAACTGTGCTCGCCTGGACTAACACCAGCATTGTTTTAAGTATTAAAAAGTTATTTTGATAGGTTAATATTTATAGGAACTATCTGCTATCCAGTTCTGTAATATAAGTCAGTGTTGCCTGTATGTGCAGTTTCGAAAAGTACATCGGCGGCAAGTACCTGGGTGAGGTGCTGCGGTGCTCGCTGGCGGCGCTCGGCCGCGTGGGGCTGTTCCCCGCCGTGCCGCCGCCGGGCTCCTTACTCACCGAGCATCTCAGCCTTTTTGAAGAGTTAGTACTACTTACTTGTTTGTGTATCTACTTCACAAAATAAGGAGGGGGGAAAGGGATTGTTAGCAATGAAGTTTGACAGCCCCATTGCTAGCAATATGTCCTATTAGGTCGACCTCCACGTGGTTCTTTTTGGATATCATCGTGAACAATTCTTGTTGAATTCGTCGCGATGGGCTAACTGACCTGCTTCATCCTCACCTATCATCCTTCACTGGTGCCCCGCCGGTGTATACCGATAGCGCGACTGGGATTACCACCCATTAAAAAAAATAAGGAAAACAATATCTTCATGGTGCAATGATGAGCATGTTGGTTATGTGGCCCCAGGTTTGATTCCCAGTTTTTGCGTTAGCTTTGGTCTGGATGTACTGGGTTGTGCTTCTAAATGTTCATTGCCTGATTTCTCATAACACAGAGTATCCTTAGATGAGGACCAGGTGAGACTATTACTTATATATATAGTATTGTTTAAAATTTAGGTTATTAATAGCTTAGGTGAAACAATATATAAGTGAACAAAACTATACCTAACAGTGAATTCGCCTGTGTTAAAGTGATGAAACTGTCATGTGTGTTAATGTGATGGTATATGAAGACCTGCCCTTCTGTCTAATAATTATTAAAATTCTAAGTATTTTGTATGTACCTTTATACATAGTAAACAAATCTATGTGGACTTTACCAGATATGAGTCATGAGATGATTATTTTTTCTGACCTATTTAAAACTTTAAACAATGGTTGCAACGCTCCATCAGGTAGATCGCAACTAGTTTGCCATTACAAGACGTAGAAAATCTTTAAATGTAGTACAAACCTTCTGTGGAATTCAACGCCGCATGTATTTTATTTGTCCGCAGAGAGAACTGCTCGGGCGGCTGGTCGCGCACCTTGTTCGTGCTGCAGCAGGCGTGCGGAGAGGAGGCACGGCTGGGTCCGGAGGAGGCCCTTATCACGCAACATGTCGCCCAGCTAATTTCTAACCGCGCCGCGCAGCTTGCCTCCGTCTGTGAGTTCCCTGCCCACCCACTACATTCACACGTCGTCTATACAGTAACCATATTTCTTAGCTATGGTTAATCATGAACTTCGTTTAGTAACAGAAGTCAGAACTTCTTTTCTTTCCCAAGATGTCGTTCCTGTTTTCACCAAAACACTTACAAGCTACGAATCATGTTATATTTATTTGCGACTGCTGTTTTTTTTTAATGGATGATAATGGAATGGTAGCCCCGCCTGCGCTAACGGCATATGCTGGCGGATCACCAGTGAGAGATGATAGGTGAGAATAAAAAGGCAGATCAGTTAGCCTGTCGTGATGAATACATTTGCGCGATGGTTTCCAGGGGGGACCACAGGGAGGTCAACCTTTTAGGGTATATTGTTAGCAATGGGAGTGGTAATCCGCATTACTAATAATCCCTTCCCCCTCTTTTAACTGATGTATATGTGACTAATGTTAACATATTTTATTGACGTATAGGTATAGCGGCGTTGATCCGGCGCATGGACCGGCCGCTGACCGGCGTGGCGGTGGACGGCTCCGTGTACAAATGCCACCCGCGCATCAGCACGCTCATGAACAAGTACATCGCACTGCTCGCGCCCAACCACAAGGTCGGTCTGCTCTACTTGTACAAGTAGTTTAAATTTGACTTGGAATGACAAACAGACTGACAGTCACACATGACAACAACTACGTATCTTACTATAGAAATGAAGAGCACCATGGACTTTTTAGAATACGCTGACATCCATGGTACTCTCATCACAGAAGATTAAGGTATAAAGCTACCAAGCCATGCCAGTATACCATTAATTCTTGACAACAGAAATGGTATCTATGTACAGGACTTTGGATATGTAAAATTTCTCATCGATTTGATCCTCCGATTAAAAAAAAACGATTCGAAAATTGAGGTATAACTCACACCACTCAAACCTTAGATAATTTAGATAAGAGCCCAGCAACTCGTTGCTGCATGGAGGTCGTCAATAGGTAAAGTGGTTCCTTTGTTAGTTGTTTAATGTTTGAATTGTATAATGACATTGTATTTATTGTGTCCAGTTCACACTGATGGGAGCAGAAGACGGCAGCGGCAAGGGATCGGCGTTAACAGCGGCCATTGCCGCGCGTGTGGCCGCCAATAACCCCTCGTAGCGGCTCCCATCATTCACCACACGCTGACACCCACCGCCGACACCACGCTGGCGATCATCAGCAGTTAAAATATGGTTGAATCAACCGTCTTTATAAACTGTAGTTATGCCTTTTATGATGTAATATATAGCTTATATTTTATATATAGAACAGAACTGAGGTGCTCCACTAAATGTACGATCGACTAGCGGTAATGATATTATTTTTGTAAACAATAAAAATATTTTTTCTAGAATTGTATAAAATTAATCAATTATATATGTCAATATAACCATGAATATAACAAAAAAATACTACGCAAGTAGGATTATTTTCTGTTCAAGTTCTCGTAATAAGATTAGAGTGACAATGTTTCCATTATTTGAGCAAGCAACGTAACGTCAGAGGAACATGATAATATAATGTAATGTCCACTCAGTTCTATGTAAGTATAGAATACTTGTTAAAAACTCGCTGAGATATTATTATAATAAGTTCGAGCCGCTCATAATTCAACGTGATATGTTTTGTATGCAAGTGAGAACGTGTAGATATAATTGTTAATTAGTTTAGGGTAATCAAATTAATTAAAATATTTGTTAAAACTTTTATATACATAATTTTTATAATATTAATATAATTAGAGCCCGCTTGTACCAATTACGTGGTGTATTGATATTTTATATTAATGCAGAATATATGTTTACCTACATTGAATATTTTTTGCCATATCGTATCATTCTGTCGTTGTGAATCGATCATTTTACGCACAAAAGTTTCCATTGGTGATTGCATTATATTTGTGAGTTTTCTTGTATCTGTCCGATAATTTTGCGATATGGTCATATCTCCGTAACTCGCGGGTCGAGTGCCAAATAACTTTGAATAACTTGATCATGATTACAGCAAGTAATCATAGATTATTACAAGTATGCCACTTTATACTTGATGTTACTGTTCTCCTTTAGTTATTTAATTAATTATATAAATATATATTTATGTGATAATAATAATTTTTAGAGTGAAGATTTTGTTACTACAGTAGCGCAGGGTCATATCAGGGGGTTACATCAGGGTAACGCAAGCAGACATGAATAATGTCTACTGTAAGGTCAGACTAGTAACCTCGCATCTTTTTCTATTAGACTATCGTTGACCTTAGTATAATATATACATATTATAGTGCCATAATTTATTTTTGTTTTTTTAACACTTGAGAAATATTTTGCCTGTTTCTTGTTCCATACATTCTATTTATGATATTATATTTATGAGAGATTATTTTTGCATTCTTTCTAGCGTTCTGTTATTCGAATCTAATTATGTTTTTATTATCGGTTTCGTTAAATTTTAGTAATAATTAAATATTATAAAAGACTTTGATGTTATACGAAAATGTGTGTGTATGGATATGCGAGTACATGGTATTAGTGTAAAATATTTACAAATAATACAATGGAATTGACCAGTGAATGTTATCAACAGATATGATCAAAGTGTTGCCGATACGCTGAGCCTCAGATAACGTAATGCTGTGAGCTAAGCGTAGGGTAACACTTAGGAACAATTTTACTAAACAAACTGTACTGTCGGAATCGTGCAATAGTTTTGTTTAGACGTAGTATATTTTATAGTTTGTAAGATATTCATATCAGGAACCGACATATATATATATATATATATATATATATATATATATATATATATATATATATATATATATATATATATATATATATATATATATTTTGCCTTATATATATATATATATATATATATAAGGCAAAATTTCTTTACTATTTTTCGACCCAATATTTTTTCGCGATAAGAATTTAGTTTTCATCCACCATGTATTATGAATCCGTGATATAAGATTACACCCCGTATTCGTCTGCGAGTTTTATTGTGATCTTGCCAAGTATCGTCCAAGTTGTTTTAGTATATACATTATATATGAAAACATTACAAATGACAGACAGACTGACTTTCTGCATTTATTATGTCATTTTAATAGGAACGATTAAACAGAGGCATTAATGGTGATAGTGAACGCAATGTAGCAATATTAATGTATCTAAAATGAATAATTTGATAATATTATAAAACAAATTAGCCCTCTTTGAATTGTAATTTAGCCGAACACCAATGAAACTCTTTCTACTAAAATTAATAAACAAAGTACGTATAGTTACTGCGCCTGTTATAGTTACATGTATGTTACATGTATATTTTTTATATTATATATTACATGTATATGTATAGTTACATGTCTAATATGTACTCGTTTTTAGGAATATACTCGTAAAACACTACACTACACTGGTTTTAGTACTACTAAAGAATTAGTTTTAGTAGGTATTGTAAATTGCACCATCTAAGTGCCTAATATCTATGTAGGTAGCCCCTAAATTTACAATTTATTTTATTTTATTTTATTGACACATAAACAAATAACAAGAAATAGATCATAACCATAAAAAAAAACTGAAATAGCAGTTACATTTGTGTTTCGGCTAGGTTATAATCCAATCACATTATGTGCACAACTTGAGTAATCATGTAAAACAAACACATAAAATAAAGAAGATACATAAAATATTATATAAATATATAAAAGATAAAACTATATAAAAAAAAATCATATGTTCAATCATATTTTACAAAATAGAGAACAAGTTTTTTCTAAAGAGTAAATATTTAGTACCGAATACGGCGATGGGTTTGATGACTATTCCGTATATTACTGTTAAGAGCATTAATGCCGAATCGTACAGAACATCGCAGCTATGTGTCAATTTTAAAAAAAAAAATTACTATGTACATAATTGCCACTTTATAGAGATTAAACATCAGGTGGGCCGTATGCTTGTTTGCCATCTCTGTGGTATAAAAAAAATTGACTAAAGTATAGCACTTTTTGAATAATAATTGAAAATAATTCAGCTGTTTATGAAAATTGACAGTTACTTGCGACGTTGCTACACTTCATTACCATATTCTGAGTGTAATATAAATTGATGACATTACGATCAACTTAGTTTTACAGAAGGCGAATTTTATTGTTAAAGTTATAAATGTAATAAAAAAACAGCTTTATTTATCAGTTTATTTTTACCTAATATAATTGTTATGCATTTTTAAAAAATATGTTAATTAAATTATATTTTTTTTGGATAACGGCTTTTATTGACTGTGTGCTCGTTTCGTTTAATATTATAAAAGTTAGAGTAAAATAAAAGAGTTTTTTGTTAGTATTCTCACCAGAAAAATGGACTAATCTTTCTCTGCCTATATCAATTAGTGGCAACTCGCCTGAGAGCCACTGGTATGTGAATATATACAATATTATAACGATGCATTGTGTTCTTAACTCACAGCATCACTGTTACACCACTTCTTAAACAAGGAATACAAAATGATAGCAAGCCGCTGCCAGAATTTTTTTTAATGGATGATAATGGTATGGTAACCCTACTCGCGCTATCGTTATACATCAGCGAGGAACCAGTAAAGGTTGACAGGTGAGGATGAAGCAGGTCAGTTAACGTGACGAATTCAACAAGAATTGTTCACGATGGTTTCCAGGGGGAACCACGTGGAGGTCGACTTAATAGGGCATATTGCTAGCAATGGGGCTGTCAAATTCCATTGCTAACAATCCCTTTCCCACCTGCCAGAATTATTAGGACTATGGAATTCATTGCAACTTTCTTCAGTATTAAATATGACGCAGTTTTAAAACTTCACGTCTGCAATCATTATGGGCATGTAATAAAATAAAACACACAGTTTATATAAAATAATATAATAAATACAGTATATTAGTACTTACTAAATAACACTTATTAATAATATGTCAAATTAATAAATAGTGTTTTTTCTTATTCAATCACATTAACCATATTTTGTTACATATATATTTATCATGTTTCATTCACGACCCTTAATATTATATTATATTTAAAATAAAAAATATTAACTCTATAGTTTTCAACAAGAGTTCGCGTAAAATATTTTTAAAAATGTATAGTATGACTTATTTCATCCAGTCGATAGATATTCGTATAAGAAAAGTTGAGGAGCAAACATTATTTGTTATTTAGGAACAACGGCCATTTTTGTCTTAGAACCTTTGTTCGATTTATCAAAGCTAATGATTCTAGTTATAATCTAGGTACTTCAATTTTTATTTTATATTATAATTCTGCTTAAAATTAACCATTTTATGGGTAACAATTAAAGAATAAAATTAATCTAAACATATTTACAAAGTCAATTTGGTGAAAAATATAGCATCTGTTAAAAAATATCTATAATAATTTATATAGTTCTACCGATGTTATAGAAAATAAACAAGTGTTCACCTTTCACATGAATCCGACTAGCCATCGTGGCATTAATATAATAGGAGCAGCATCGACCGTTTACAAAAACTAGCGGCTTCGACTATAATACCTCATCGGGGTTACTTTACAATGGAACAACTGACTTGAGATAATCGACATCCATTATCCCACACTGGTATCACCGCCAGCGTACACCGTAAGAAACAAAACTTGGTTGTTAATTGAGAAGTATTAGAATGTTATAAGTGTATAAATTATTAGTAGATTTAGAACTCGGCTCAGCAAGACGAGGAATTATAGTCCTTTCGGTGAACGCCGTTCACGAAACTTCTACCTTCTCGCGGACCCTCCGCAGGATACTCTGCAGCTCCGAGGACGTAGTTGTCTTGTACTGAAATAACAATAATTGGCATTTTAAAATGTAGTCGGATAACACTTGTACTAAGTAATTCGAGACTTCCTCATTGAGGTGATCAAACCTTGTAGAGCAGGTAGCTGCTTTGCGCACTAAGCAAATTATTTCAATTCCAAGAACGCGACTTCGTATTCTCGTTTTGAAATTATTTTAACTTATTCTATATAAAACTAAATATAAATTCATGGGAAATTACACTTTTATAAATTTCATCATTCTACTTCTTTCAAAATCATTCATCATTCTTCTTTCAAAATCATTATTTTTATTATTTAATTCTCCGCATAAACTTCTATGCCGAATGCTTTTGAAGTATGACGAAGAAGAATGGTTCTTGACTTCTCTGCTACTTTAATTTGGAAAAATGAACTGTTCTTAATATCGTGATTAGATTACAGAAGCTCTGAGTTGTGCTTCCAGAGTAGATATTTGGTGCGACTGTCTAGTATTTATAGGTGCGGGTGACGAGTGTGCAGTTAGGATGGACCCATCGCGAGCGACATGATCCGCACGTATCCATACACAAATAAATACGATTATCTTAAGTTGTTCTTTATGTAACAGAGAATGGAATATAAACTGATGATCCACCTGATGGAAAATGCTAACAGTTGCCATGGATAACACGAAATACGTTTTAATACCTAGTATACCCGTCATGCGTTGTCATTTCTAAGATATAAAAAAATATAGTCGGACCATGTCGCTCGCTCCGGTGTGCCGTGGGGCGTCCTCACCGTGGGTGCTAGGAGAGTGCAGGCGGTACAGTCCACTCACCCCGGACACGTTCCTCTGCACCAGGATCTGGCTGTACAAGCGCTTGCCCTCATCAGGGCCGAGCACGTCCTCCAGCTGCGCCCGACTGTATGAAAACAGCTGGTGCCCGGGGACCCGAAGCTTGCGCTGTGCCAGCGCGCTGAAGCCTTTTGCTTCCAACCAATCCGCCACTTCTGCGGGATTCGATTTCTGAGGAGATATCAGATTTAGTGTTGTATTATTGGTAGGTACTTACTTGTATTTGTAATACAGTAACTCATCATTATAGCAATTGGCGTGTGCGTGTGCGTGTGCGTTTGCGGGTGCGTGTGCGGGTGTGTGTGCGTGTGCGTGTGGGTGTGTGTGTGTGGGGGGAGGGGGCTTTTTGTGCAGTCCTGGCATAGAATGGGTACTACCCCTTCCTTTCCTGTGGGTATCATAAGAGGCGACTGAGAGAATTTAACGGTAGAGGAATGGGCAACAGTGTCCCTCTTAAAACATCACCAAAGGCTAACTGTGGTTGTTAACCTGCATGCTAAGCGGGGCAACTACTGTCAAAATCCCTCAATAGGGGGAGACCTATGCCCAGCAGTGGACAGTTAACGACTGATATGATATGGTAGCTATAGGTACATAAAATGATCGTTCCGGTACATGCCTACATATTATGTGGCATGAAAATAGATATAGATTTCTTTTTACATAAGGAATATATTTCAGTCACACGAAGTCATAAGCGTGACTTATGGTAGTTACATAAAACATCTTAATCAACAACAGGTAGATTTTGGGATCAGGGTTATCTGCTGAGGCCAATCCTACATACTGATGCTGCGGTACCCAGTTGGTGTGGTCCTAGCACTCACCTGATGAATAAAGATATCCGGTGTCTTCTTAATGAAGTCGAGCTTGTTCTTTCGCTGCTGTATCTGGGGCAACACTATTTTCAACTCGTCTTGCAATTCACTGCCCGTACTTATGATGGATTTCCTCGCTGAAATAAACAGTAGAGTAAATTATAAACCTAAATAATTTAAGTAAGTGGCTTGGCATTTTTTCCCCTTTGGTACACGCAGAAACCATAGACCGCCATGTTTTTATCCTGATATATTTCTTTATTACCTGTGACTTTGTACAGTCTTTTGCATGGATACATACCTCTGTTTTATCCGTAATTCTGAACTCTAGTAGTCCATTTCCAGTCCATTTCCATCCATTTCTGTGTCCAGTCCTTAACAATGGTGACGCATGTACTACGATGCGATGGTTGCCACTTACAATCAGGTGGGATGTCAACTTATTTGCCATTTCAATTTGTATATAATGACTTAGCTAGTAAATATCAAATTTTGGTAGCTATTAAAAATAATTATATGGCAGGTATTTACATTTCAATGTGTCACTCTTGGAAGGAGTGGGAGCGGATGTGGCGACGGGTGCCACGGGGGGCGGGGGCGGCGGCGGCGGCGGCGGTGGGGGCGACGGTCGCTTCTCTGCAAATATACAATACAACTACTTTTAAGTCAAAATTTAAAAAAAGTTTATAACCATCTTTTTAATTTTTTTAAAACTTTAAAATATTCTATAAAAGATTTTGTTCTACAAAGGCAAACTCACATAAATCGTCGCAAAACCAGTTATTTTTATCTAAAAACTAAAATACTGAACAGATTTTAATAAAATTTCTATGAGATTATTCTGAAAGTCTATACTTTCAGATAAAAAAGAATTTTTTGAATCAGTTAATAAATGACGGAGCAAACAAAAAAAATACAACCGAATGGAGAACCTCCTTCTTTGAAGTTGGTTGATAATATTTTTTAATTATATACTCGAAGTTCTACCTAGTATCAATACCATCCGAAAGTTGTTCTATATTTATTAAATAGTTACCAATAGTTTATCAAAGGGATTATTAGAACTTATGGTTGGATCAATTTAAATAAATATAGAGTGAAAAAAATTCCCAAAGAGGGTTGACGTCAGGCAGCTGGCCGGTCGTAAAACTAAAAACCAAGTCTTTTTGTAATATGGACAAAATCATATTACGCCGACCCCAAATGATTGGGATAAGGGTAAGAAGATGATGATAGAGTGAAAAAAATTAATGCATACATTATCTATTATTTTTAGGCGACTCCAAAAAGGAGGAGGTTCTAAATTCAACTGCATTTTTTTGTGTCTATGTTACGCGATACGTCGCCAATTATAAACTGATATTAATTTCATAACAATTTTGTCACGAATTCAATTATGCTCGGTTTTTCGTTGTGCAACAAATTCTTAAATTGTTTGCTATCTATTTAGATAATATCAAAATTAGTCGTACACTTTGTTGTTAATAAAAAATAACACAATAATGTTAGCAACAAACTCACCATGTCAACAGCATAATGACGTCACAACACACACACAGCACACATTGAAGCGAAGCGTTACACACAATGACAGAAACTAATCGAGATGTAAACTGGTACGCACAATAATAAAACATGCGCCATTTTCACCTAAATAAATGAAAAATGGTCTTATTCAATTTATATTAGCTGAACCCAAATCAAAAAATTTTGAACATCTCTGTAAATCATTGATGCCTATTAATTCTTCTCTTTCTGTAAGTAGGGAAAGTAGATAAAACCTTATCTGAAAACATCAGTTTAAAGTACGATAGGGCTGATGTACCTGAAGAAGGTAAAAGCTACTAAAAATAAAAAAATAAATAAAAAACTAAAATGTATACACTCTTGTCTGAATGCTCTTATTATAATTTTATAATGTAAATAAATAAATGTATATAAGGCGAAACCTTATGAAATTGAACACTTCTCGAAATCTCAAAATAATCATTGAATTTTTTATTCAAATGTAGATTACATAGTAGGCAAAACGTATTGCTTTTTGCAACAGTTTTATTTAAAAATAAAATAAATTCCTTGTGATTTAGGGAATATTGAATCTATGATTGGGGTTACCAATGTGAAGATGGATTTAAAGCGAACGAGCAAGTCCTCTTTCGGCCCTACTCTTCATTCCTTGTTCACTGTAAACGTGCTAAAAGTATTTTAACAAGCACTCTTAGAACATTCTTGCGTTGCTCAAATATATTGGCGATTATTTACAATTGTATACATTATTCTCGTATCCGTGTGAGGATCTAGGATCGATTCTTGTAAAAACAAACCATTCAAATATTGTGGAATTTAAGGAATCGTTCAATTCAAGTTCCATCCAAAGTTTACATTCGCGTATCACTTGTTTGTTGACTCAAAAGAAATGCTCCCAATTATATTTCTCCATGTAAAAATTTGATATAGGGTATGAATACGAACGGTTTCAACGTCCGAGTAGGTACGTTGCCGTTGCGATTCATTGTGGGAATCAAACCTAGACTTGAAACTTTGAACAACTAGTTCCACTGAGCCCATGTTCTATGCTCTTTGTTCGTCTAAATCCACCTTGACACGAACAAATGAACAACAGAGATTTGACGAAAACTATTTAATGAATAAAAATATTCTAAAATACATACACGAGCACTATTTAATTTGTTGGCGGAGTGGATGCGCTGACAACTGCTGGACGGAAAGCGGCAGCGGCGCGGCGAGCATGCGCGGCTCGCTGCTCCTCCACACACACCACACACGGTGTCGCAGTACAGAACACCCACTCCGAGACATTATATATTAATTTATATCTTCTGAACTATACTCAATATAATTCAAATAGAAAATCTATTATAAATCTCTCATACTATTTATAAATAACAAAGTACTTTCAAGCATAAGACGTGATACTGCGCGCACTTAAATATAAATCTTTTGAGTAACTATCTCGTACTAGTAACTATTTTGTAAATGGCGTATAGGTCTAACAATAATTACTGACATGTTCATAGTTGTTAAAGAATATAATTAAATCAGACTTGTAGTACATTCGCATGTGTAATGCGCCTACTGTAACAGAGCGGACATTTACATAATGTGACAAGTATAGAGCTTGGCAACACGAGGTGATAGACATTGAGCGTATATTCCACACAACAGAAAGACAGTCTCTAGTTTTACACAAACGAGTACAATAATTATATTACACCTACGTATATGGACGGTATCAAAATGGAAGGTGCACACACACACACACACACACGTAAAACTGTCACATTAGCTCACTGCGTCGTAAACGTTACATTAGTGACACAAGCACACACACGCGGCGCGGCGCGAGCCGTCGCACACAGATATGTACACTATTACAAATCCAGTTATTTGGTAATTTTACTCAACTGCTTCGAAAGTAAACGCCTAATACTTTCGGCAGTAGTGTAATACGAATGCGAATGAATAGTGTCGAAATTCGATCCCCACATTTGGACCGATCGTAGTATGAATATAAAATTATCAGTAGCTTTGTACTGAAATAAATTTTAACTTACAACTAATAATATAAACAATTGAGCGATACATTACTTTATTTTCTTCCATAAAACTCTTTTATTTTTAATAATGAAAAAAATAGTTACTTTAAACAAACAATGTTTAAATCTAATACGAGTAAATCAATCGCGGACTGACTGTGTCGGAACCTACTGACTACAGATATGTTTGTATGTACGTACGCGTACAGCAGAACTATGTCGTAATAAATATCTACTTACAATAGCGTACATAAATTATGACTACACATTGAATATTAATGTAAGGCGCGTGTAACAAGCACTTTGGTAAGGCGCTGCACGGTCGCGGGGGAGGCGGCGCGGCGCGGGGCGGCGGTCACGACTTCCGGTGCTCTCGAGTAACGCTAGTCCGCACACTGCCTCCATCCTAAACCCTACAGTTAAGTCCGTTTGCACATTACTCGATAAAAGGCTGATAGACTAGAAAGCTGTTTTAAGTATTAATTCATCATCAGAATGTGTCGTTTTTGTGAATGTATCACTACTTGTTGTCCTTTGCAGGTTGTCGTGAAAGAGGACTAAATACGCAAAGTTCAAAAGAATATGTACCAAACCACGTGACGAGCGTGGATCGTTCCTAGTGCAAGGGTGGTTGGTATTAAGAGACTGTGGTGAAAATAGTCTTCTAGTGTTAATAGACTTAGACAGTCTTGGCTGTACACTAAGAACATTATCAGAGATACAAGAAACATTTGAATAACTGTTAATCGCAATTTGACAATTTAGGCCCCGTTTGTACTTTGTACAAGTACTTTGTTTAATAGTGGTAGTAGCAGTGATAACAGTGGTAGTAGTAGGGGACAGTTAGTAAGTTAGTTTGTCTTCAAATAATTAAAGAAAATTTTAAAGTTGCGTAATGTGCAGACGGTTAACATATCGTTCGGATAATCTCATAGTATGCTGAATGTAATGTGAAGGCGGTGCGGTGCTAGAAATAACGGAACTCGCCCTTTTTACCGAGGCGTTCGCGGCGGACCCAGTCGGCGCCACCACCTCCGCCCCTATCTCTATCCCGGTCCCTGTCCCCGCCCCCGCCCCCGCCGCCGCTTCCCCCACCTCCGCCGTTGCCAGAGCCGGCACCAGCTCTTCCCGTCGCACCTGTAGGACTGCTGCCTCCTGATCCTCGTCCGCCGTTATCCTACAATAGAAAACATTATAGCTTAGTCATTAATCCTCAGTGTTGAATGGACTTTGTATATGGAGTTTCATATAAAAATATCACAAGGTTATTGTCACCTTTTTCAGCTGTTTTAACTTGCAACTAATATTACCACCATGCCACTATATGGCGGTAATATTTTTGAGTATTGTGCAAGAATAGAAAAGAAAGAATTAGAAATGAAGCAATTAAGTCTATAATGTTGTAGGTATTCATGAACTTACGATGTATGTATTGGTTGATTATTCATTTCATATATAAAGTATTTAAATACTAACCTGGTGCGAGTAGTGTGTATAGATCGGGTTGGGGTAGAGATGCGGTGAAGTAGAAGGCAGTTGCGCAGGCGCCACGATCGTGTGCGGCACATGCGCGGTCACGCCGCGACGGTTGCGCGCCTTCCACCATTTGCGGGAGTCGTCCAGCACCTGAAATGCACCATGCACACCGTGCATTGGCATTATTGTGCATTTTAAGTTTTATAATCGTAAAGTAAATCGCGACCTTTTGGTCTGGAGGTGGAGTATCAAAATAAATAATTTAGAAATTGAGGCTTATTAATTAACAGAATAATAAAAGAACAAGTTCAAATTTTTTATAATAGTCCTGTAGATATAAAGTGACGACTTATTATACATTAAAGGGCTCTGAAAATACAACTATTTTTAATTGGATAACATCCTTATTTTTATTTTAATGTCAAGTTCGTGTTTAATCCGATTCCTAAATTTTAGACTGACTGTCAGGGCCAGTAAGCAAAAGTACTTCTTGTTATTGTCAATTTACATGTCATTACAATATCATTTATAAAACATCATCATTCATTGTCAGGGAGATGCGCACCTCGAGGTACTCGCCGCGGACGACGGTGAGCTCCTTGTCGTTGTTGGCGGTGCGCGGGTACGTGACCAGCACCACGCGGCCGCCGCGCGCCGCCACACCCCGCGCCCACGCCTCGCCTAGGTCGTCTGCCATGCATACACAATACACATTTTTAAACAAAGAGATTTTTAGAAAAGAAGGTTACGTTAAAACATATGGTTTATCAAATCGTAATTGCTATTGCAATCCAAAAACCTTCGGGATTTTCGAAAACGGCATTTATTATATAAGACGCAAATTTAGCCTCTCATGCTGCTCTCATCTGTGGACCGGAGCACCTGGATACCAGCATAGTCCTTTTGACTAGTTTTAAAGACGGGTTATGAGAATTGTTAATGGTCCCAATCTCACAGACAGTATTGAGCCCTTAAGTCTAAGGCGAGACTTTGCTACTTTTTGTGTGTTCTACCGCTTGTATAATGGATTGTGTTCTGAGCAATTGTTTGACACAGCATGTCCACAGCCACCTTTTATCATCGCACCGCTCGCCATCGACAGGGAATTTATCCTCACACGCTAGAACCTAAATGGTTACGTACAGTGCCATTTCAAAGAAGTTTTCTCCCGCAAATGTTCAGTCTGTAGAGAGTTTTCAGGGTTGACAACGCGCAGGTTCCCTTAGTGCCACAGGTGTCCATACACTATAGTAACCGTTTACTATCAGATGGACTGAATGCTTGTTTGCTATCTTTGTGGTATAAATAAAAAGACCAGCAGCACGGCCGGCGCGGTAACTCTTACAACAATGTGATTGCACTCACCATCTTCCCGTTCGGCGCGATAAGGTGGTTCGCGATCCGGAGAGGATGCTGCTGAGCCAGAGTCTTCGTGCGCCATCACTCTTGGATTCCTAAAAACATTGGCAGAATATTTCTAAAAATTCTCTTAGAAGCTATTTGGGCCTTTATATGCGAGACTATTTGTCAAGTTTTAGATGTTATGGACAAAGTATCACACGTCGATAGCATTTAGTTATTTTTAGGAGAGGAACCGTGCTTGTTTGGCATTCTAACTTGCATAAAAAAGAGGAAAATTA
This sequence comes from Galleria mellonella, assembly GCF_026898425.1. Taxonomy (NCBI): domain Eukaryota; kingdom Metazoa; phylum Arthropoda; class Insecta; order Lepidoptera; family Pyralidae; genus Galleria; species Galleria mellonella. The sequence continues at coordinate 72,614 of NW_026442170.1, read as the reverse complement.
CAGGACATACAGTTAATTAATATGTATGACTTTATGCTGATGACTTGAAGATAGTACCGAGCAACAAGTATATAGGCAACCGGACATATGACAAGGCACAAGCAGCTGTATACACTACCTGGTGTAGGGTGCGTACTGTTCTCCGTACATGTCGGGCTCGTCCCGGTCATATGTGTACGCGCCCCCCGCGCCCCCCGCGCCCTCCGCGCGCTCCGCCCCGCGGTCCGGGGCCGCGGCGGGTCCGCCGCCACCGCCGCCGTCGCTGCGCCGAGGGGACGGCCTGTCGCCACGGACAACACACACGCACACACATGTAGACACATACACAATAATTAGAAGTAACATTGCACACACATGCGACAGCCACTTGATTCACACCATCACATCTCAAGTAGCTCAATCGAACTTCTTGATATCAGGTTTTTTTTAGTATTTCTAAATCTATATAATATGCGTCAAAAGCTTATATAATGAATAATTACAGAAAATAGATACAGACTTTTACAAAGAAGCAAAATAATGTAGAAAAATGAGTATGTACTAAAGTGTCAATAGGCATGGTTGTGAACTGACCGTCTCAGGGGCTGGTCATCCACCTGGTAGTCGGGCGACCAGCCATCCATGAACACGGGCTGGTACGGCGGGATCGTCGTCTTCCATTGTTCCCTGCAATATAAACACCGTTTTTCCTGATTATATATTCTAATGTATCTTCAGCATAATTATGCTGAAGTTTTCAATTAAATGATCCAAATTTTCGAATTAGGGGGGGGGGGTGTCTTCAATTTTTGGTAAATATTGTGTCACCGAATTGAAAAATGAAATCTCTTTCAGGGATGACAAGTTGTTGTATGACCAACCGAATGCTGTATATCTTTTTTACAAGTGCAAAAAAATATATATATAAAAAATTAAAATTTTAACTGTACATTATATTATAAGAATACAGCTTTATGTAGTACCTACCCTAAAGTGGGGGGGGGGAGGAGGATTGTCAGTAATGCTGACTACCAGTTCTATTGCTAGCAATATACCCTGTCAGGTCGACCTTCACGTGGCCCCTCCTGGAAACCATCGTGCTAAATTCCAGGTGAATCAGTTATCATCCCTCACTGGTACCTCAGCAGCGTATACCGTGAGCGCAGGCGGCGTTACCATTCCATTGTCATCCATTAAACAACCCTAAAGAGGGACAGGCGTGATGTATGTATATGTGACATGTATAACTTCAAAAATCTTAAGATATTATTTATTGTTTGAATCCATTATAAGCATGAGATAGAGTCTCTGCATTATTTTATAAAATAACGACTTATAAATGTTACGGAATCAAAAAAATATATATTTTTTTGAAATATATCAAAATTATCTTTCCTCAATTCGATGTAGCGATTATCCAAAACTAAATAGATATGTATTTTTAATTATTCATTGTTATTTTGCTTTTGTTTAATTATAACTTTATCTAATCTTTATAATTTAATTTTATGAATACACTATCGTAAGTATGTACATATTTTATGTATATAGAACCGTATCATACACAATTAGAATGTGTGTTATCGCCGATGTTATTCAAATATTTACATGGTACGCATTTATTTGTTTTATGGCAGTCTACTTTTTACTGATAGGTTAATTCGTTTGGTATTAAAAACAATATAAATTATTTACTATCATCTTGTAGCTATTACTAGTATACTAGAATACTAGGCGCGTAACAAGTATCCTTAGATACTTGTGACGCACACGCGCTCTCAGTCCACAATAATATATATCTGTGTCCAGAATTTTGACTACCACATCTTCTCGAACTGAAATATATCTCATCATCATCATCATATTACCAGTTAACACTGCTAACATAGGCCTTCCCCATAATATGGACAAATATACATAACCTACACCTATATACAGACAAACTTGCAGAAACACGAATAGAAGTGAGCCCATACATATGGCAATATATAAAGTTTTCCTACAGCTACTATAGATGATAGATGCTAATTAGTCAGTGAAGTTCCTTTGTATTCATAATATACTAGTGACCCGACCCGGATTCTCACAGTTTTTTTTAATAAAAAACAGCACACGTTATTCGCTAATAGTATGACTTTATACAGATGAAAGAATTTTTAAAATCGGTTAAGTATTTTTTGAAGTTATCCGTAACAAACAAATCAAATCTTTCTTGTTTATAAAATTAGTTTGGACTAGCGGTAACCCGTAGTTTGACAACCGTCTATCAGGGGGAAACATACTTTATATAACATATAGCTAGGATATACCTCTTTCTCATCGTGTTTCAACCGTGAAGCAGTTGTGTTTGCATGGCTGTGTTTTGGTTTGAAGGGTGGGATATGGCGTCAATTTACTGGGTACAGAGGAATAACACCTGAGTCCTCAGGAATGGCAAACGGGGGGTGTCATGGGCGAAACAGTATACTTTGTTATGTCCATGATACTGCTCATGTCTATAGCGACGGTTATCACTTTCCATCAGGTGGGCCGTCAGTTTGTGTGCCATTCTAAGTTGTATAAAAAAAATATAATATTTGTTTTTAATATAAAATAATATTTAAAACTATTTAAAAAAAATTACTACCAGAAAGATCGCAAGGTCGTACCTGGGTATGAGCCACGCGTCGCCGAGCGAATGCCACAGCTCCGTCTCCTTACTGGTGACGCAGTTGGCGAGCAGATTGAGGGCGTCCCTGGTGAGGAGCGGCTGCACGACGCGCGCCGGCAGCCGGCCGTCCGCCACGTCCTGCGCCGCGTCCACGATCAGCGCCAGTGGCGTGAACAGGAAGTGCACCAGCTCCGGCGCGTTGGGGTCGTGGATATGTGCCCTCAGTCTCGCCAACAAGTTGAACGACAACTTGAATTTCTGCAGTACGTCGACGAAGTCGCGCTCCGGCGGCGGCCGGGTCCGCAGCGCCAGCATGCCTTCACCTGCTCCGGCGGAACGTTTCCCGCCACGGGACCTCCTTCGTCGCTCCAGCTCCCGCGAAGCTGCGGCGGCGTGCTGCAGCCGCGCGATGAACTTCTCTATGTCGTCGAAGCACCGGTTGAGTATGGCGATGTCCTGCTCATAGAGCCGCTCGGAGCCAGTCGACGACGCGTCGTCGCGGTCCAGGCCCGATCCGCGCCCACCAAGCTGCGCTGACATTTGCTACAAAAGCAACGTTTGGTCGAGTTTAAAAATAGGAACGCTCTATTTTTAAATGAAACACGGTTTACTTACATAATTTAGTTACTAACATAAATTGTTTGGGTGTAAAATTAAAATGAGTAGCTTGTTAATGTGTTAAATATGTATCCTCATATCGGATATGAGGTATCACAATCGATAAACTGTTATTCTCGATACATACCAAAAAGATAAAATCGGCACAAATATATATTGATTTATGTGATTAACTGATTATAGTTCACTCATTAGTACTGTTCAACAATATCACGCGACAGGAACAGACGGACAACTTACAAATGGTAGATGCTATTGGCTGTTTTGTATTGTTGTAGTATATTAAATATATTATACAAAATTAATAAGAAAACAAAAATTGAAAGTTGTGTGTAACTTTACTTTCCTTTAGTCAATTATAAGTATTTTCGTATGATCTCAAGACCACTATATTATTATACTCGTAACAATGCGCACCGGACAACTACAATGAGTGGCTCTTGGAGCCGAGCGTGGGTAGTCGGATGTAGACTCACATTGAGCACGGCGTTCCATTGCTGGCGCGTGTACGTGTGGTACAGCCTGAGCACAGGTGGTTTGGCGGACATGGCGCACCGCCTACAGTATCGCTTGCGCCGGACTGAACGCCGGGCTTCGATCTGCCCTATCTGCCCACCATGTTATCACGCTTCTAATCTAAATCTACCTGATTACCTATCTCCCTCGTTACACCTAATTAGCACACAGCTTGCTGTATACCAGATAACTGAAATCTGTCACACAGTTTGATTCAATATATATGCACTTTTGAAAAGCATATGCGTTTGGTTGAGGTTAGCAAGCTACAGAGATCGATTGGTACACGAGTAGCACTGGTGTGCTGGGTAGCGGAGGAATGCGTTTGTTGTTTTATCAGATCAGTACGATAACTCCCGATATGGCGACTTAGTGCTATCTGTTATTGATTTCTAGATGGTACATATTTTAGTGATCACGTCATGTATTTCGCGAACCTTGAGCTAAAAACAAATCTATCCATTATAAAAATACTTTAATCACTATTAGTCGTGTTTCTTATGCTAAATTAAACATCCGGTTCCCATCTATGTATCAGAGAGGAACATTTATTTGTTTATTTCAACTTTGATGCATAATAAAATTCTATGTACCGATATTTGGCGGACTTAACTTCGGACGTTTTCTTTGGTAGAGTCAAGCGTTTGGCAAACCGAGAAATAGGTAGGCGGTGTATTATTGAATAAAGAAAATATAAAGTTAATACTTAATATATCCATATACTATAAACATATATTTAGACTAACATATAATATTTTAAATAAATATATGTATACATACATGAATAAATACATAAAATATACATAAATACTATAAAAAATAATTAAGTGTATTCGAAGAGCAAATAACAATCTATGACTCAAACAGAGTAACCGGCAAGGTTAGGTTTAAAAGAGATTAATATCATCGTAACAATACTGTAATGTCCCACTACTGGGCACAAAATTTCTTACCATAATAGAAGAAAACTATAGAATAATAGAAGATACCATGCTCGCGACGCGGCTCGTTTTCGAATATTTATGTTTATAGTTAAATTTAATAGTTTGATTCATAGGCAGTTATTTTTTATTAAAAACTGAAACAATCCTATATGATTATTAGCAAAATAGTTGGAAAATTGCATATTTTGACATTTTACGAGTATACACTATTTCCTAAATCAGAACAGGCCATGTAACATCCTATAGGTAATGTAATGGTTAACTAAGCTTTAAATTATATTTTGAATGTTTCTAGATGGAAAATATTTATTTTGATTGTTATAATACGAGTATGTGTGCTGTGTGCATTAATGTACGAGTACCTCTTGCTTGGGTACCTCTGTCCCACTCGTGTTTCAATCGTGAAGCAGTTGTGTTTGCATGGCTGTGTTTCGGTTTGAAGGGTGGGATATGGCGTGAATTTTCTGGGTACAGAGGAATAACACCTGAGTCCTCAGAAATAGCAACGCATGGGGGGTATCATGGGCGAAACAGTATACTCTGTTATGTCCATGGTACTACTCATGTCTATAGGCGACAGTTACCACTTTCCAACAGGTGGGCCGCCAGCTTGTATGCCATTCTAAGTTTTATAAAAAAAAAACCTATACATATCTATGATCATAGACTAAAAAGAACCCTAAGTTACTTAGAGATCAGTCCAGCATTACTTGTAGGAGTAGCTACCTCATATTTGTAATTTACAAGTGTAATCCTTAGTAATATAATAAATGTGAACGTTAGTTTGTTTGTTACCTGTTAGCGCCTCAACGGCTTAACCAATTACTATGAAATTTGGTATAAGTACACGTACACGTAGGTAAATACTTTTAATCCTGATTAATGAATATATCCTCGTCATGCGGACGAAGTCGCGGGTAAAAGCTAGTAAAGAACATATAGTAATATCCAAATTATATTATAATTTAATATACATGTGTGGCAAATAGGGTTATCATTCCAATTTCGCCCATTAAAAAATACCTATGTCAATATTAAACTAAAATAGGTAATATTTTGTGGAAGTCCATATCGACGGTTATCTGATTAGATTCGATTGATTATTTTAATTAATTCCATTACGATTATACATCTACATTGCACGCATATTAATTAATAATAGCGCAATTAAATTAAATGACTAATCAGTTTTACGTCACCTTGTTTACCTGCGCTTTTGTATTTGCGTAAAATAATAATAAATGGTCCTTACCTGCCTGCGCGGTCTCTCCATCTCGGTCTCCCTTTCTCTTTCCCTCTCCCTTTCGCGATCTATGATGAAGTCGCGGTTACCATCGTTGGCGACACTGTTGCCGATGCCCCTGCGCACATTACAAACCGGAATTTTAATTTTACGAGTACAACTTGAACATTCAAGGTTTTTTAGTAAATTATTGCTGATTGTTTGTTATCACAATAAGTTTTTGTTTAGTTTATACAATTAGAAGTAATTAATGATTATAAAAAAAATCACAACACAATAAACAGATTTTTTGATTAAGCCAGTCTTAATAAACCCGTTTTCAACTATCCATTTCAGAGCGACAATCACACAAACAGACACATAAAAACAAAACTTCCAACCTCAAGACACTTTTGCACCTGGGGATCGCGTGTTTCACTGTAGTATTATATACGTACTTGCAATATCACGAAATATAAATTTTCGACTAATATTGCGTAAATATGCTTGCACTATGAGTAAAAGTAATATCGGATGAATGTAAGAGCTGCAAATAACTGTAACCTCACCAGGAGTACGCGGATACGGGCAAGTTAAACAACCGATCGATATAGAACATGGACCGGACGAACAGCTATGAAGAGCAAACGAAACCACTGACTAAAGTTTACTCTGCGTGGCAGTGGAGGAGCCAACTCGGCATCCTAATCGCACACTTAACCTCCACGATAAGATTAACTCGTGCTATGTGCAAGATCGATATGTTCTTCTTTATCTAACAAATGTCGGTCAACGTGAATTATTTCGTAATAACATCCATGGACGAGAGCATCTTGATATTCATACATATATTAAATTACTTGTATTTACTTATAAATGAGTCATTTACTATTCCAAGTTAGATATACCTAATAATAATAAATCCACGTTATTTTCGCAGTAACTCAGTGATTTTTAGTGATCAAAATAGTACAATAATAAATTTACATACTGCTGCGAAAAAAAACAATGATGAAATCTGATATGAATCTCACAGAATAAACAAGCTCATTATGTCATTATATAATTTATTATTTTGAGACGAATTTAGAACAAGACTGACAATATTTAAAGAAATATTTATTTATATATTATTGCCATATAGTATGGTATAGAATAGGCCACCCCTTCCTTTCCTGCGGGTGTCGTAAGAGGTGACTAAAGGACGGCGAGGGATAGGCAGCAGCGTCCCTCTTAAAACATTTCCAAAGCCTAACTACAGTTGCCGTGTGTGCTAAAAGCGTGACAGCTACGAGTACTGGCAAAACCCCCCAAAGGGGAGGCGTATATTCAGCAGTGGGCAGTTAAAGGATGATATGATGATAATTTTGTATATTTCCGGTGGCCTGATTGTAAACCATAAAAATGAATGATGAAAGAAAATAAAAAAATGCTGTAATACAAATACCTCGGCCATATCGCCTGGAAGCACTTACTGGAGAAAGTCGAGGGCATTAAGAAAGAAAAAGAAATCCTATGGATAAAACCCAATACCACAGACTAAAAGTCGAAACAAGCTACAACCATGCTAAAAATTACAAGTTATGTAGGTATCATTCAGAAATTGGCCAAAATTATTAAAATATTCAGTAATGAGTTAACAGCAAAAGGAGGATGGAAGGATTCCTTTAACATTTGCATGTCCTTGAATACTTATAATTATGATCTTTTTGTGTATCTGTTGCAACCAGCTCAACTACTGACACAAATACCATAGCTAATGCTACTATGACATAATTTATTAAAGTTCCAATCTCTTGTTATTTTACATTAATTAATTATAGATTAATAATAGAAAAGAATATTAGTAATGAGACATCTTTATCATTATATATTATCTAGGGGGACATAAGATAGGAAAACTAACGAAGTTGAAGGCCGACACCGGTGATATAATTTCCGCCCCATCAGAGATTTTGAGTGAAATTGAGAAGTTCTATGGACAACTGTACACAAGGTCGTTAACACCGCATACCAATCCCAATAATGACAAAAGAGCTAAAGTCACCCGACACTAATACCGGAAATTGAAATGGCTCTTAAACAGTTTAAAAATGGCACAACATCGAAATTACAGTAGAGTTTCAGAGAGTTCAGAAAACCAAAGAACGACACCCATCCCAGTACAGAAAGTTGTAAGACAAGGTGACGTAATATTCCGAATTTCAAGGTAAGTAAAAGTCGGTAAGTCAAATTTCGACCGTGAGGTCAACCAAAGAATTCATCTCGGTTAGGCATCGTTTGAAAAACTACGCCACATCTTCTAATCGAAATATATCCAAAATTGAAGATGAAAGAAGGTCAGTACGAGATGCCAGTTTTTTTTTATTGGATGAAAATAGAATGGTAACCCCGCCTGCGCTAACGGGATACGCTGGCGGGGCACCAGTGAAAGGTGATCGATGAGAATGAAAACAAGCCAGTTAGCCCATCATGATGAATTTATCTGGAATTAATCATGATAGTTTCCAGGGGGAACCGCGAGCAGGTCGACCTGCTTGGGTATATTGCTAGCAATGGGATTCTCAGTCTCCATTACTAACAATCTCTTTCCCCCCTAACGTGATGCCAGTTATGACCTACGGAACCAAAACATGGTCCTACATGTAAATGTATGTAAATGTTTGAAGTTACTCAGCGAGCTGTGGAGAGGGTTAAGCTTGTAGTTTCTTTACGTGACAAAATCTGAAATGAGAATATTCGCAAAAGAACCAAAGTGAACGACATAACTCGAGAGATAAGTAAGCTGGGGCAATGGGCTAGTCACATAGCTCGAAGAACCGATAATCGGTGGAAGAGAAAGTTTCTTGAGTGGCGACCCCATACGGACAAACGCAGTACCACTTAAGTACTGTTATAAAATGCTTACTTGAGTGCATTGAGCTCCTCAACCAGGGTCTGTGCGCCGACGTCGTGGCACTGGAAAATGTGCAGCTCGCGGCGCGGCGCGGCGTCGCCGTGTTGCGAGGCGGCCGGCGCACCCACCACGAACGCCAGCACGTTGTTGTACAGCTCCGCGGGCTCCGGCGACGTGAACGCCGTCGGCGAGTGCACCCACGACGCTGGGAACCGCTCCATTATTGACTGCAACAACAACAGTGGGTTTCTTGTGATTTTTGGATGCTTAGAATGGCAAACAAGTTGACGTCCAACCTAATCGAAAGTGCGTATTTGTCGGTTATAGACATGCACCTGGAACACTTCATACATTACCAATCTTAGCAACTACGGTATTATTTAATATACATCCCAGTAAGATTGATGAGATTATGAGAACATTACCATTCTATACTATTTGTTTGCATTTCATAATATTACAAAATCATATATCTACAAGAATAAATATTTTTGAATATCCTGAATATTTAGTGCTGATTTCTAAATACAATATATTGTATTTAATATTATTTGAAGAATAAACAATATATGTTATTGCCTGCTACATAAAATAATTAAACAAAGAACATACTATAATTAAATTGAACATACCCCAGTCTCGTAATCCATGACTAGCACCCACTGGCCGTCCAGACACAGCTGCATTTTTTGACTCCATATTCCTGAAACATGAAATTATTTCATTAGAGTACATAACATTCACCTGCTGTTTTTATTTGGATGTTTTTAACAGAATATTTTTGTGTATAACTTGAAAATTTCGTGTGGCAAATAATTAGATAGATAGATGCCCTTTATTATTTCTTCCAAAAGATTACAATAGTAAAATTATTATACCATACATACAAACAATTTCAAAAAATGATCACACTGAGAAAACAATGGGCGGCTTTATTACTAAAAGCAATAGACTTAGTATACCATACTACGTACTATCTAAGGCTAAAACGATCTCTTCCAGGCAACCTTTAGATCGAGAGGAGTCAGTTTGATCGGAGGCACGATGAGAATTCTGTTATTTTTAAATACATATGGTATACTCATAGTAGACGGTATACTTGATAACAAGTAAGTGATGTCTCCTATGAACATGAATACCTTATATTATGGTTATACTCGCAAATGTGACGCCCCTGTTACCACTCATTCGCTGATATTCGTGAGGGCAAAGATGATGATGGAAACACAAAAACATTCCATATAATAACGCCCGTATAGGATGTTAATGTTCATGTTCGGCATACTGACCGTTAGTTTTCTCCAGCTGGAGAAGCCTCCGCATGCCGTCCGCAGGGTACACTATCCCCGTTTCCCTGGTGACGGTGAAGGTGGCGAGATGTTCCAGCACGTACGCGGTCCTTTCGCCATCGGCGCGGTCTCCTCCGCCGCCGGGACCCCCGCGAAGGCCTGCTATCTCCTCGAACTCGTCCAGCGCGCGCTGGGCGCTGCGCGAGGTTCCACTGCCCGCGCTCCGCAGCGCCATCTTGCTTCTTTTAATATCACGCGCCAACACCCATCACAGTGGGTTCTCTCTTTTGGGTTTATCCCGTTATCTGGAATAGGAAAATGACACGTTCAATTGTTTATAAATATTAACTACCTTCAGGGTACTCAGAATAACCAGCAAAAACTGTAGAATAATAAATTTAACAAATTCTGTTTAGAAAATGTTTGACTCATTGATGTAATATTTCGAAGTAGTCCGAGACATTATAAAATCCACCCAATCAATTTTAGTTTCCATCCGTCTATACTGCCAGTCACCTGGCCAGCATGGTTATATTAGTATAATATGATTATCATACTTTTATTGAGACTCGTATCCAGCAATGAGACATTGTGTACATTATTTGTTAGGACACTGATGACGATACACGCTAGACAGATGGATGTGAACACTTCGCTTCGTAACTGTAGGTGTACAGTTACGAAAACTAGGAGTGTTTGTTACCTAACGAAGTACATGTTTAAAGCTAACGAAATATTTAGAGAAATAAACCCGAGTATTAGCGCTCATTCAGAGCCATTAGCGCCTACTTAAGAGAAACGTAGGTGAGTAGTACCGGACGCGGCGGTGAGCGGCGGAGAAACTGCGTGCGTGCCGCGCATAGCGACCAGCTGCTCAGCTGGTCGCTATGATGATGACGGAGCCATGGGATTTATTAGACACGTGGCCAACGAAACCGTGGCATTTCGTACATTATAAAGGAAGTGGTGTACTCTCGCTTTAGATTTGTTAAATACCAGTCATATCAAATACTATTACTTTCTTTTTCTGTCATATTTTCATGTATATATTATTTTTATTACTATATCAATAACAATAATAGTTTATTTGCTCAAATATGGGTTTTATAGATGATAAATTTTTTTTTATGGGTGAAAATGGCATGGTAGCCCCGTCTGCGCTATCGGTATACACTGGCGGGGTACCAGTGAGGGATAATAGGTGAGGATGAAAAGGCAGGTCACTTAGCCTATCATGACGAATTCAACGATAAATTTGTCACGATAGTTTCCAGGGTAAACCGCGTGGAGGTCGACCTGATGACATTGATAGCAACGGGGACTAACCTCCTCATTACTAACAATCCCTTCCCCCAGATGGTACATTAAAATGTACCATAAATAGTACGCCTCTATATTTTACGTACACGGCATGCAAATCTACTTTTAATATCAATACTGGTAAAATTCCATTATAGAAGATAGAAAATAGAAAAATAAAATAATTCTTATATCAAAATTGGTCTTGTCTATTTTCTCATGGGAATACAGTGCAGTAATTTATTGTTTGTTTAAATTTTAAAACCATCTGTCATATAGTAATTTTAGTCATTCATTATATTCTTTATTTATTATTACTAAAATACATTTATAAATACTGTTTAATCAGAAGTATCAAGACATACTTCGTTGCGCGTGCTAGGCTTTATATTCGGGTTGTCATCACTACGTCTGGGCATCCCAAAACTACGTTAATTATTTGGTCATATAGATAAAAAATCCAATTAAAGTTTATAATTAAAAAAAAATCAAATTGAATTTTGCGTTACAGTTTTAATGAGCAATATTTGAAAGAGCATTTTGTCAAAGCGTAATTGAATGCGTATGTATATTTATGTAAAGGCAATTTCATCAAGCCTCTTGACTGTGCCAGCCGTGAGTTACGTTGTCGCTGATTGTCCCACAGTAGGCAGTCCATGCGGTGCGGGTGTCTACCAGCACGGGTACTGGCACTAAGAGCATGCACTCGTGTTGTGGCAGCGCTTGTTAATGTATCGACGACATACCGGCGGAGGCTCGAGAGCCACCTGACAAACCACTTTCGTATCTTCCAACTGTGGAACAGGTTTGTTGGGATTACATTAATCTGACCTACCTCGCGGCCTCCTCGCCGCGTGAATACAAACGTGGAATTGATATGAAATGTTCTCTCCAATATACCATTGAACTATACATAATATAACACTTGGAAATACCATTTCTTCCTAATATTGCAAATGTGATAATGCGATTATTTCTTTTCGCCTCTTGCTGCCAACCATAGTAGTGTATAGCATCAGAGAAATGGATTGTTAATAATGCAAATGCAAGTCCCCCATTATTATACATAGACCGGTCGACCTCCACGCGGTCTCTTTAAACCATCGTGGTTGATTGTCAATGAATTCGCTATTATGAAGAAACTGATAAAAAAACTGACTTCAATTGAGGTAAAACCAATTATTTTGTTTTAAAAACTAAACTATTTTTAAACTAAATTAAAAACTAAACTAGATTTTGATAATATTTCTATGGGATCTGTTAGTATATCCTTTCGGAGGCTACTTTTAATCACAGTTAAGCGGCTACAATTACAGCTATAGCTAGTCATTAATAAATCTGAAAAAAAAAATTAAAATTTAATGTCCTGTGTGAGGGGGAAATGGATTAGCAATGGAGTTTCATAACCTCATTGCTAGAAATATACCCTGTCAGGTCGACCTCCACGTGGTTCCCCCTGGAAACCATCGTGAACAATTCTTGTTGAATTCGTCACGATGGGCTAACTGACCTACTTCATCTTTGACCTATCATCCTTCACTGGTATCTCGGCGGTGTATACCGATAGCGCGGGTGGGGTTACTATTTTATTATCACCCATAAAAATATATATATATCCCGTATGATTATGACGTGGGATAGTACACGTCGCAAATGTTGAAGTATGTGGTGCTACGTGCTAGTTCTCCCACGGCCCGCGCGCCGCCTCGCCGCCTCGCCGCCTCACCGCCCGCTACCAAACAAACCCACTATAATAGGACGCCATTGTGTAAAGTGTGAGTCACCGGCACCATCGTACCGATGTACACACCAACTGCCGCCTCGCCTTATCACGACCTATTATACTATCGCGCGAGGCACCGCACCGGGCCGCTGTGAATACTCCTAGGACTTAGCTACCTACGCGGCATTCGTATCTAGCTACAAGGATGTACGGCGCGATAACGAGCGAATTAAATTAATACTTACGCATAAAATATACAATAAGAGATAATAAAAGACATGTTTCTTATGAAGGATTTAGATTAGGATTATTATTTATTTGAAAATAAAAACCTAGAACAAATAGACCTTAGTGTTTATAAAATTTGTTTAAAACTATTACAGGAATAATTAAAGCAATAATCTCGTCCGTTCTTCTTAACTTACGTTTAATAGCGGTGGATTTGTAAAAAATCGAAGCGAAGTTTTTTGTACTAATTGATATTTTCTTCAATATTGTAGAACATACTTTTGTTCTATCACCAATAGTTTCCGCAGCGCACGCGACCAAAGATATTTTAACATTTTTCTTTTACATCTTAAGTTACATTACTAAAGCTTTAGTAAGGATCCCTAATCTTTTCTAGTATTAAATATAGTCTATGTTACTTATGTAGCTTTCTAATGGTGAAAGAATTTTTGAAATCGGCAAAGTAGTTTTTGAGTTTATTCATTACAAACATACACACAAAAATACAAATCTTTCTTCTTTATAATACTCGTATTAGTGTAGATTACTATGTTTTCCAAACAATATTCAAAGATTGTTGGGAAATAATAAAATTAATTTAAAAACAACTGTTTTGTACAGTAGTCGTGTACCGGCGAGCTCGTTTCCTATGTTGTTAGCGCATAAGAGAGCGGTGCGCGCGTCCCTGCAGTACGTGCGCGAGTCACGTGGCACAGCGCGCTCCTGTGAACGACATCAACGCGAACAGTCGGAACTTTGTTCAGGGGAACGTAATAACATAAAGGCAACACTATTGTGCACTTCTTATACTACGCACTGTAGTGGACCCTGTCCCTGTGGCTACATACCGAATTAGTACAGAGCACAGTTTACCTGTAGCTGCAGCAAACAATCGACACTTTTTTGTGATATTTGAGAATGTTTGGAGTTCTTATTTGCTGAGAAGATTTCGTAGGAAGCTATTATATCTTTTTATATCAATTTAAATTAAATAATTTCATATTCATTTTAATACAATTTCACTATTATTTTAAAGTAATGTTTTATAATTGCTTCGAAATAGAAATGCTGTTATGTTTTTTTTTATTAAATAAAAACATCCTTTAATAAATAAGTACCACGTTAATTTTTCTTCAAAAAAATTGTAAACTCCATTAAAAATAATTTATACTTAATTTCAGTTGTTTCTATTTGCGTATTACGAGTGTGTATGTAATAGATAATTGTTATGTGATTGTTGCAATGTAAGTAAGAAATATGAACACGACAGTGTGAACTGAAGCGCGGAGGCGAGGCATGCCGTGCAGCTTATGGATGCTCTGTATGATCGCAACTAGCATTGTACTCGTATGCAGCACGGGAGTCGGGCCGCGGGCCGCCGAGCCCACGCGCGCCGCCCGCCATCGCCTGACTCATGGCTCAATGCCATTATTTATATTATCAATGTATAAGATCTAATATACAATATATTGCCATGTGGTCCCGCCATGGAACGGGCCACCCCTTCCTTTCCCGTGAGTGTAGTAAGGGGCGATTAAGGGAACTAAACGGTTGAGAGATGGGCAGCAGCGCAGCGTCTCTTTCAAGATATGACCAAAGTCTAACTGCGGTTTCCTTTCCACCTGCCAAGTGTGGCAGCTACTGACAAAACCTCCCAACAGGAAAAGGCCTCATGTCCAGCAGTGGACAGTTAACGGCTGAAATAATATGACGAATGTATATTAGATATCATAAGTAAATACCACTGGTTATATTACATAGCACCATCGAGACCAAATTAAACAAAACTTGTGGTATGGACTCTGCCATGGACACTAGACCACACTATGTAGTAGTTTTTTCTTTTTAATTGGTGATAGTGAAATGGTAACCCCACCCGCGCTATCAGTATACACGGGCGGGGCACCAGTGAAAATGATAGGTGAGAATAAAGCAGGTCAGTTAGCCCATCGTGACGAATTCAACAAGAATTATTCACAATGGTTTCTAGGGGGTATCACGTGAAGGTCGACCTAATAGGGCATATTGCTAGCAATAGGACTGTCAAGTCCCCCCTACCCTCCAATTATGTAGTAATATACAGGTTGGTCACATAGCTTGAAGAACCGACAACCGATTGGGAAAGTTCTTGAGTGGCAACCCCGTACGGGCTAACGCATTGTAGGGCGACTCCCCACTAGATGGAGTGTCAACCTCAAATGTATTGCAGGGAGTCAGTGGATGCAGGTGGCTCAGGACCGTTCTTTATGGTAGTTTATGGGGGAGGCCTATATTCAGCACTGGATGGATAATGGCTGAGATGATGATGACACAGTAGTGCTACCTTTAAGTCATGGTGTAGGTGTAACCTGATTGTATATTTTATTAACTAACTCAGCAAATATTGTTTAGCTCCCTACCGCCATCCATCGGGTCTATTTTTTCTCATCAAGAAAAAAAAACTATCTCTCAATTTGAAGCAAATATATGTTTATAAAATTTCTAATTTAGGCTGCAAAGTTGCATTCGATACTGATATACATGGACAGACGTTAACACAGAGAGACATGAGGAAACTGAAAGTATTTATACCTATTAAACATTCGACTACGCAACCCAAGAGATATTTGTAACATTAATAACTTTCGGGAATTTTTTTAAACGAACGCACATATTAATTGTGGTAATCAATAACTTTATCATTAACTTAATAATACCCGATTAACCGCAAACTATACAACTGGTAAACTGCGCCTAATTGTTAGGTAACTATGTAGTTCCGTTCGGTTTATGTATTACATCATTTCAGGAAAATATCGCAGCTAAATGATTATCGCTAATGTTATTGTTATATTACAACTAGTCTTTACCCGCAACTTCGTCCGCGTGACCGGCTACGTTGCTTGATCGAAATATAAAGCAATTTTTAAGATTCACTCCCAAATATGATACTGTAACACATATATACAAAATGACGATTTGTTGAGACGTTAAGGCGTCAAGACATAATAAACAAATACACTTTCACATTTATAATATTCATCATCATACCAGCCTTTAACTGTCCACTGTTGAACATAGACCTCCCCCTTGGGAGGTTTTGACAGTAATTGCCGCGCTTGGCAGGCAGATTGGCAACCGGAGCTAGGCTTTGAAGATGTTTTAAAAGGGACGCTGCTGCCCGTCCCCTGCCTTTCTTTAGACGCCTCTTACGACACCCACGGGACAGAAAAGGGTGGCCTATTCTATATAGCGGGATTACACGGCAATATTAATAGTATACCAATATAAATAAATATATACAGTTATAATGTTAGTAAGGATTAATACGACCAATCCAAGCTCTTTCTCCTTATAATGCGAAGGTATTAAATCTTCCTTGTTCTTGTTCAACCGCAATGAAAATACGTATATTATATACCCTTCAAGACGAGTAACAAATAAACTAACATATTATTCATCGCTCTACAACTTTTACCTATTCGCATAACAAGGCCTTACATTTTACTATGCATGCCTACTACAGCACTAATTTAGTTGATTACCTACGCTTAAAAATAGAACTTAAATTGGCAAAATTATACTTAATTATACTAAGCAATTAATTGTGTTGCTATCTTGTATAACACATCATTTAACATATAACAGAATAAGGCTGGATTTTAGTTGTAACACAATATCAGTGTTTTGCTCTTTTGAGGGCAAAACAATAAACTGAGTTGCGACAATTTTGTGTTACTATAATATATAGCACACGCATGAAAGGAGAAAATTGTTTCTGCTTCACGGTAGAAATACGAATGGGACAGAGGTGCCCAAGCAAACGACTTTTATACAAAGTGTCTTGGTGGAAATGGCAAAGAATGAGGGGCATCATGAGCGTCGCAGTATATTCTGTTCATAGATATAAGGCGACTGTTTTAATCATGTGGGCCATCAGTTTGTTGGCCATTTTAAATATCATAAAAACAGGTCAAGTACATAATATTAATGCAACGTCATTGTATATTAACAAATAAATAGTATTTAAAAAAAATTGTAATTGCCTTGTTTGATAAACGTATAGTAAATATATAGCATGGAGAAGGACATAAGATACTTATAATGGCGATCAGTCAACACATATATACCAGATGTCCGGACAATGTTGCGGACACAGTTAGTAATTAAAAAAAAACTGTGAATATATTTCGTGCTGAAAGGAGACGAGCGGAGCGGACGCACCGGTGAAGAATACGAGTAATATAACAATTATTGGTGGCGATGTAACGCGAACTGCACGGTATGAATACACACGCAAGGTCACCGCGCATACACATCATACTTACAAGTGATGTACGGACGCTCTAATAGATTTGGACACGTTCCACGATGCACTTAGCGAAGTTCACCTCTGTTGTGAGGAACGCGGCACGATCATGCTAAATATTATAGATATTACTCACTACAGGCACATTGATCACTTCTCGTACCTACGATTCTGTGACATTTTAAGAGACATTCCAATCATTCCGCGTTCCAAATACGTATATGTTCAATGGAATGTAATAATGTAATAGGAAACAATTCTTCGTTTATCGATATGTGTGTGTGTGTGTGTGTGTGTGTGTGTGTGTGTGTGTGTGTGTGTGTGTGTGTGTGTGTGTGTGTGTGTGTGTGTGTTCGAGTGTGTGTGTGTTCTTGATTCAAATTTTTACAAAGTAAAATATATTATTTAATATATTTGTATAATTTTTAATTTTATCTTCATAACAATAGACACAAATTCATTATATAAATTATTATTCTTTATATTCACTCGTAGTTTAATCACAGTAGTAAAAGTGGAATTACTTTATGCACTGTTGTCCTTGTTGTGAACATACATATAAATTATCGTAATCCATCCATTATCCACATGCGTAGCATTAACAAGATATGAATGTACGTGTATTTGTTAAAGTATCGAAGTCATTACTGTGATATGTGAATCATTTAGAATTGGAAAATATTTGGTCACTGTACAAGGACAATACTGACAAATTATTAGTTTAGAAAACTTGACGAACCTACTCGTATTTCTGTCGCAAAAATTATGTCTTAATTTAATTCTATCGAAGACAATTTATTGCAGGCGTGTGAGGGTGTCGTCCTCTGGTGCCAATATATAGATAGGTAAATAGATATATACCTAATTAGGTGCAAATTGAAAATCAGCGCTGAACGAACAGCGCTGAACGTCCAGCAAAAGCTGAGTTTGTACCTATTGCCAGGCACGCGGATACTATAAAATGTATTTATTTATTTATATGTACATTATAATTTCTGTACCATATTTGTAAAGAATGGCAATAAATTTATTATTATTTACATAATTTATTTGCATTACTTACAGCACACAAATTATAACAGACACAGATATACATAAAAAGCGTGATATGAGAAATGATTAAAATAAAATACATAAAGCCAAGTACAATTTTTCCTTTTGTGCGTGTGCCATAACAATACAAAATGGTCACAACTCAGTTTATTGCTTCGCCCTCAAAAGAGCAAAGCACTGATATTCTGTTGTGGCCAAAGGGAATAGGGTAACAATAGTTTCTAGGCCGCCCTCGTTCTATACGTAGCCTGTGACGTAGCTAACTTCCACTGTAATAGTGAAAAAATTGTGTGTTGAGTATAAGAAAAATGTTACTTAATACATAGTAAATGAAATCAAGCCGTGTGTGGTCACAGCATAGAATGGGCCACATCTTCCTTTCCCGTGGGTGTTGTAACAGGCGACGTAGGGAACTTAAAGACCACGGGATGGGCAGCAGCGTCCCTCTTAAAACATCAGCAAGAGCTTAAGTGTCGTTGCCAACCCACCTGCCAAACTTGGCAACTACTTGCCAGTAGTTGCCACGTTTGGCATAAATACGGCATCTATTAAAAGGGGTCTTACCCTTTTTATGGGACATTTTTATACAATTAACGGCTGATATGATGATGAAGAGAAAACAAGTAATTTGAATTCATATAAATGAAGCCTTTGTTGATATAAGCGTCAATTTATTCACAAGTCATCGCACAGCATCGTCGAGCTGAGCTATAGTAGTGTTGCTATAGTATGGAAATCTTAATGTGAATAAACTTTTTATAAGCCCTTTTGATTCGTGACTTTCACGATCAATTTGTCCATAATCATGCACGCGCCTACGGACTTCTAGTTTCGTTTTGTAAGCGATACAATGTTGTCTATATGGGATCGTCGATCGTATTACTCGTACATTGCAAGGTACGCGAACTATTACCCAACTGCTCAAGTAAGTAATTAAGGGTAATCACTAATCTTAATTGGAAGTGTATTTGTTATTTTTCCATAATACAAGACTTGCTAAAAATTTTTATCAAACGGAGTTTCAATTCAACGAAATAGGGTAAAACATATCTCGTTTTGTAACGATTAAGTAGATGATTGTTATGATTAAAATGTAGGCCAACACGACTGTACGGTTAACGTCCCCGGACGGCGCTTGCAAGTGTAAATATTTCTATGATATCACCTGTTTGCTCGCCAACAATATTCTCCGCTTTTAATCTCAAATAGAGAGAGAGAGAGATAATGTAACGCGATAATGCACGTGTCGCGCGACATGCTGTAATTTTACGTTTTATTACGGAATTATAATTTTAAAACCGATAAGGACAGCACTATTTCCTCACTAAAA
The DNA here is from genome assembly GCF_026898425.1 of Galleria mellonella. Taxonomy (NCBI): domain Eukaryota; kingdom Metazoa; phylum Arthropoda; class Insecta; order Lepidoptera; family Pyralidae; genus Galleria; species Galleria mellonella. The sequence goes on along the minus strand of NW_026442170.1, from coordinate 52,579 downwards.
CTCAAAAGGAACTATTTAAGCTACATCCATAACAATTCAATATAGTCCCATGGCTAAGCAGTGTGTCTAAGATACTTGGCTACACAATATTATAACGCCTGCTTGCTACACGTTTTTTTTTTTTATTTTCTGTTGACGAATGATTACGCAGTGTAGGACGACCCCCCACTAGATGAAGTGACGATCTCAAATACATTGTAGGGAGTCAGTGGATGCAGGTGGCTCAGAACCTTTCTTTATGGCAGTTTATGGGGGAGGTTTATGTCCAGCAGTGGACGGACAATGGCTGAAATGATGATGATGACGATGAATGACTAATAAAGAGTGATGTAGTTATTGCGTTAAAATCCCCAGTCGGCTGCATTATATTGTATTCTGAGTTTGTTTCAAGATGTTTGGCTGTTTAAATGTTTAGATATGTATTTCTTATTCAACAATGTTTAAACAGCTGTAGGAATCTTCTTGAATAGATCATCATCATCATCATCATCATTTCAGCCAAGATGATGATAGACTGCCATAAAGAACGATCCTGAGCCACCTGCATCCACTGACTCCCAGCAATCTTGAATAGTTACAATAGAGGAATATTACCAAATTTTTTAAATAAATAAGACCGTAATAATTTTCTAGAATAACACAGAACACATTTCAACGTAATTAATGAGTGCTGATATGCAAAATATAGCTTGTTATTATGTAGACTTTTGAATAAATGCATAATTATATTGTAGCCGTGTGTATAATCAGCAATAATTTTACCGCATCGAGTCAGCGTTATATCAAATATCTAATCAGTGGTACACAAATACATATTTAATACTCGATAATAGGGACGAATACACACGACTACATAAAGCACGTGTTATCAATTACAAACTAGTTGGTTTCCTGTTGTTGTTCAATATTTTTGAAGTTTTTTATGCGTCGGGATTAAATAATAAAAAAGTTACGTCGATAAAAAATTGTTTGTTGTTTTTTATGTTCAGTAATAGTAAAAATTTGTTGTGACCAAAAATAAAAAAATCGACTGTGACTAGTCGTATGCCGCGGCTTTGCGTAAATAAATTTAGTTAAAATTAGGTTTTGTTTATTAGTCTAGATTCTAGATGGTCTATCGGCCAATTTCTTTGAAGTTCATTCATTCGGTCGGTCATTTAGTTGCCGTCACTTATAGGTGCATACGTGATATGATAACAATCACCTAAAGTTTCAAGTTTATGATTTTTTTTTAATGGATGATAATGGCATGGTAACCCCGTCTGCGCTATCGGTATACACTGGCGGGGCACCAGTGATAGATGACTGATGAGGATGAAAGCAGGTCAGTTAGCCCATCTTGACGCATTAAACTAGAATTAACTACGATGGTTTCCAGAGACAATAACGTGAAAGTCGACCTGACAGGGTATATTGCTACTAATGGGGCTATTTGAACCCATTACTAACAACCTTTTCCCCCTGGTTTATAATATTAACGAAGTAGTATCATCATGTAGGTGCCTTATATCATTTGTATAATTAAGCCGAATATAACCACGCCCAATTTACAAAAACCAATTCAACTGTTTAGGTTACACGTCGCACCAAAGATCCGAAAGTCCGAAACACATTACCCTACTTTCTTCGGCAATCGAGTAAAAACCTAATACGACATCGATAGCATTATAATTTGTAACCGACATCTGTTTTATTTTAGAAAAAACAACAAATTCCACAGTGCAGCCTCAATGGGAGGTGCGAGGTGGCGCTCTGCAGAGTCACCGGCTCGCCTTGAAACGCGCCCAAAGAATTCAACTACAGCCGCACTCGGCGAGATCGTACTCTCGCCGCCGCCGCCGCCGCCACTGTCTCAAGCGGTTTTAAATTCATCAATGGTACCCCAAGAAAGAAAGGTACTGTGACGTCACATACACACGCACACAACGTGCGTCTTCTTATCGTTTAACGCCTTCATTTTTTAAACGATTTCAAAAAGAGGCTATTGCGAATAATTGTGGACCGATTTTGTTGATTCTTTTTAAATGAAACACATCAGAGTAAATCATATATTGTTTATAAATAAAAAAATGTTTAACACTTAAAGTCTTCATTATATTACAAGTATGTAATTTATCGCGGATGCAAAGGTAAATACTCATAATAATTATAACAGAAACATTTATGATTTCAAATTTCTAAACGAGTACAAATAGTAAGTTAGGTAAGCAAGTAAAGCAGTAGTAGTAAGCGCAGTATGTTGATAATAATCTAAGTCCAATAAACAATATTTTTTCAATATATTGACATTATAGGATTATAATTCTAAAATTAGATTAGATAAATAGTAAAGGAAGATGAGGAGAATGAACAGGATAAGTTGGACAGAAAAAGTGGTCACTCTTTCCGTCCAGTCTTGAGTTAGTGAGGAAGTCTTGAAAAGGGCGAATGCAAAAGAATATTAATAGAAACAACAGAGAATAGAAGAGGCAAAATGCTGGGCCATCTTATACGACATGACGATTTTTTAAAGAGCATAGTAGAAAGAAAAATATGGGGCAAAAGAGGTAGACCGAGGAATAACTACATGGGACAGATAAAAGAAATACTAGGTGTCATATCGTATAGGAAGGTCAAGAATGTGGCCTGGGATAGAACTGGCTGGAAGAGAATGCATGAATTAGTTGCACAAGAGTAAACTTAAATGAAAAGAGAGATAGAGAGAAAGAGTAAAGAAGTATGATGTAGTTTAACTGGAGGTACTAATCCCGGGCTAATTCATAGCACTTACCTTGTGTATGTGCGTCAGTAGATACTTGGACTGGCCAATCAATACCGAGCAGCACGTAGGCAAATAACTATTGCAATAGTTACGGATATTGGTGATCGATATAGTATGCGATCGGAGATTATCACTGATAAATGTGTTATCTCAATTAAAGGAAGGTCGTGATTTACATAGTATGATATTAATATAGTTGGCTAGATATACATATTTGATGCGTATTGTAATTTATTATTAGCTAAAATAAAGCTTGTAGTTCAGAATTTTTTTTGCCTTTACCTCTTTTATATAACAACTCAACACGTGATGGTATAGTAAGTGACTGCAGAAGCCAGATATAGGTGGTGTTTACTCATGTTCACACACTGAACAAACATTTCACTTAATAGTATCATTCATTAGATATACTCTCTCAAAATTTTTTGTTTCTTCACATTCTTTTTTTTTTGTGGTAAAAGTTAGTTTTACTAATAATTCCTTAAAAGGATATTAATGATATCAAGTTCAACCTGAATAACAAGATACCGAGAGGTGCATCGTGTGAATGTTCCGGCTTGAGAAGCGCGACAGGTCGGGCGGGGCGGGGGGGGGGGGGGAAAGGTCAGAATAGCACGGTCACGGTCAGGGTTGAGTGGGCCGGTTGTCGTGTGACGACTGCAAGCAGTCCGAGCCGTATCTGGATGCGGTTCACTGAACACTGCCTGCGACACCGACCGTACGCGTCGGACGCTCTCACCAACTGCCCACAGCATGTAACACGCACACACGCACACACACACATGATTGTATGATACCTAGAATAGCAAACAAGCTGACGGCCTACCTAATGGAAAGTGGTAATCGTCGCCTATAGATGTGAATAGCACCACGGGTATTACACAGTACACTGTACCATAGTACCCCTTATGCGTTGTCAATCCTGAGATCTATGGTGTTATTCCACCGTACCCTTTTACAAACCGTGTAGGTCCCTGAATAGAATAGACCAATCTTTCAGAGAACAGAGTGGCTTTCTGAGGGGACACTGTTTACTAAACAAATATTTTCTTTAATCTACGTACCTGTAACTAACAGGCTTGCGATCATCAAAGCCGCCTTTTGACTCTCTGAAATAGTCGACTAACAACACTGTCACGGCATAATGGCTCAACGACGAAGCAAGTGTGGAAATGATTGGACAAACTTTGAGACAGGTAATATGAGATACTGTAACATTAACACTATAAAATTATACGGTGATTGAAAAAGTTTAATTGTTATTGTTGTTGAATAACTATTTGATAAATATGTATGTAGTCACATACATATGTATATGTATATAGCAGGAACCTATAGCGGGAAGTAAGTGTACAGAATAGAATGTTGATGTTGCTTGATGCGTCCGCGATTACCCCCCCTCCCGCGCCCCGCCCCGCCCTAGGCCTGCACCGTGACGTCAGCAGAGCGCGCGCGACAATTCGCGCAATCGTAATTATCGTCCGCTGGAATGTTATCCGGCACCACAGCTATCAATTTGCAATGGCGAAATACAATCCGACCGCTCACACCGCGCCGATCGTAGACAGCCTATAACTAATGACGTTATCCATTTGCCAGCTGTTGGTTGCCGACCTTTCCCATCGCATCGCGCCGTGCTACGATGGTTTTAGTTACTTACTGTAAGCCTAGGTGCTAGACGGACCATAAGAGTGAATATCTCAATATTTCTTGTTCTTATGGACGGACACGGGTTTAGTTATTACGTATTCTCAAGTAGCTTCTACGTGCCGCGAATCCTAACTGCAAATCATGTTTAAAAATAATCCATCATAAATACTGAATGCAAGTACACGTCGTGGAGAAAATTTAACAAAACAAATACGTGTATAAATTACAGTCACAATAAACATTATTTGAGTATGTTAGTGTACAAAAAACTCTTTTTAAATCGTCATCATTTTGTAATACAGTAGTATTCTTGGATTTATTCCCGTGTAGTCTCGGTGTCGAATAGGCTATCCCTTCCTTTCCCGTGGGTGTCGTAAGAGGCGAGTAAGAGAGGGCGAGGGATGGGCAGCAGCATCACAAAACATCTCCACTGCAGTTGCTAATCCGCCTGCCAAGCGTGATAACTACTGGCAAAAACCCCCTAGAAGAAGGCTTATGATCAGCAGTGAACAGTTAAAAGCTGATAATATTCTTGAACATAGGCAATATTTTTATACCGCTGGTGGCAAACAAACATACGGGCCATTGCGGTAATATGATCGACGTAATCGCGGATTTATTAACTTCGACTTTACAAAATTTTGTTATCAATTTAAAGAATTTGATTCACTATCTTAAATATTAAATTAATTTTGTACTGAATAATTTATGACACTGTTTTTGTGGTTATTCACTGTGTGTGAGGCCGGCCACCATTGCCACTTTCCATTTAGTGAGCCGTCCACTTGTTTACCATTTATATCATAAATATATATCTGGCATAAATACCTCGGTCCGTCTCTTAAGCAAGAGTCAATTTAATTAATGAGCTTATTCTTACTAGTTTGGATTATACCCGTACAAGACTCAAATTAGGCCTCGTTCAGTTGAGCGAAGGAATTCTGTCAAGCGGTCAAGTGAGACTTGAGCCGAGTAAGTATCGTGTACTTGGGTGTACCGCGTACGTAATGTAAGTAATTATTTGCTTTAGCTACTTGAAAATCGTATGTTAGCACAACATTTGTATATACATATTTATATTATCTTCCACTGAACGTATCTAATGCTTTGTCCAGGTAGAAAATTGGAATGGAACATACATTATATATTTCAGTTAAAATTCTAGATATTTTTAATATATGAAGGAAATGAACCAACCAAATCACCACATGTTTGCCCGTATGTAAAAGCTTCAAGTTGCTTAGCGAGCTATGGGGAGGGCTATTTTTTAATGGATGATAATGGAATGGTAACCCCACTCACGCTATCGGTATACACCGGCGGGGCACCAGTGAAGGATGATAGGTGAGGATGAAGTAGGTCAGTTACCCCATCATGACGAATTCAACAAGAATTGTTCTCGATGGTTTCCAGGGGGAACTACGTGGAGGTCGACCTAATAAGGCATATTGCTAGCAATGGGGCTGTCAAACTCCATTGCTAACAATACCTTTCCCCCTATGGAGAGGGCTATACGCGGAGTTTTTTTTTTGCGTAACAGAATCCAAAATGAGGATATCCGCAAAAGAACCAAAGTGATAGACATAGCCCGAAGGATAAGCAAGCTGAAGTTTAACTTATATACAACTATATATAACATTATAGCAAAGGGAGAGAGGGGCTGATAGTAATTAGATCTAACAGGCCCATTACTAACAATAAAGCCTAACAGGTAAATTTTTCATGAATTCATCACGATGGGTCAACTGACCTGTTTCATCCTCACCTATCATCCTTCATTGGTGACTCGTTAGCAAAAACCGATAGCCCAGGCGCGGTTTTCATTCCATTTTCATCCATTAAAAAAAACATAGCACGTTAGTTTTTTGCGATTATAGTCTAGCTAAATCTATACCGACTGTCCGAATCATATATGTTTGTATGAACCTACTTCGTCCATCGTATAATAAAGCCGTAAACGTTGACCATGATATCGACATCTTAGTGTACATTGACGCTTATCTGTGAGAGCTGTATACACCTTTAATGGATGTGTTCATATGGCCTTAAGCTTGATAGTGAGGAGTAAAATTTTTTTGTTCAAACTTAGATTTAAGCATTTTGTAATAGTAGTTTTTCTCTTTTACTTACTAATAACATTGTATATTGTCTACTTAATTATTGTGAGCATATTGTTGGTGTGTCTTTTATAAATAAATAAATAGAATAGAATAGAATAGAATAGAAATCATTTATTCAAATAAACTTACATTGAAGCACTTTTGAAAAGTCATTACATTTTTTTTTAATTTACCGCTCGTTCGGAAAGCTGTCTCATCACAAGAAGAACGAGCAAGAAACTTGCGTGATGCTCTTTTAAATAATTTTATTATTATTTTACATTTTTAAGTTTAATTGTGTGAATACAAACCACCAATTAGCACTAATTCAATTAAATACTCAAAAAGAAAAAAAAATTGAATACATAACCAACTGGTTAAACAATTAATAAGAGGAAATCAGTCATAGTGATTAGAGCAGACCAGTCCCTACAAGCAGCACCCGTTCACGAGTATGACGGATGAGCCAGCCATCACTGCGCACGACCATATTTTAGGGAGCCCAATGACCCGGCCCACCACGCCGCCACAAGTCTGGACATTTTAGTGAGCATGACTACTCAAAACACTAGACCACGTCAAAGCTACTCACAATTGCCATCTGATAGTTATAGTATTCACATTTTACATAAGAATGCATGCGGCAATTAATACAAAAAACCGCTACGCTTTCATATTTCTAAAATTAATCAATTAAATCAAGAAAGCAATGAGAAAATAAAATTATAACGTTGTATGCTAATAAACTAATTATTTACTTGATATGTTGTCATCTATGAATTCGTCTATCCTGTAATAGGCTTTCTTACATAAAAATTGTTTAATATAAGATTTGAATTGCCTCTCTGTCAGATTTAATGCAGATTCCGGCAGTTTATTATAAAATCTTATGCAATTACCATAGAATGAATTACTGATTTTGTGCAGACGGCATTTAGGTAAAATAAGCTTATTTATATTGCGTAAGTTTCTACTTGTACAGTCTTTGAGTTTTTTAAAACTCGCTAAGTTCTTCCGTGTATACATAATATTTTCATAAATGTATTGTGAAGTAACTGTGAGGATATTTGAGTCTTTAAAGCACTGACGTAATGACTCTCTCGAACCCATACCATAAATAGAACGTATGGCTCTCTTTTGTAAAACAAATATAGTATTTATATCGGCTGCTTTACCCCACAGCAGTATGCCATAAGACATTATGCTATGGAAATAACTAAAATATACAAGTTTAGCCGTCGCCACGTCTGTTAATTGCCTAATTCTTCTAATTGCATATGCAGCAGAACTGAGTCTACTGGCCAATTTTGAAATATGGGGCCCCCATTGTAATTTCGAGTCCACTGTTATACCTAAAAAAACTGTATCATTAACAAAATTTACTATTTCGTCATTAAGCAATAACTGTGTATTTATTAGTCTTACATTAGGAAGTGTAAATTTTATACACTTTGTTTTGCTGGAATTTAATAATAGGTTATTACATGTAAACCAATTTAATATTGCAGACATAGCACAATTTACATCGTCTAATTGATTACTTTGATGATAGTTTGTTAAAACGAAATGACTGTAGATGTATGCGTAAAAGCAATGACTTTTTTTAAGTATTTAATATGTTTCGCAAATCTATTTATAATTCTGTATGTATTTACAAAAAGAAAGCCGGCCCGGATATATCGTCTTTAAAGGAAAAACACACCGCGCCGGACATCCAATTATGAGACAAACATAAGACGATGATGATGACAACAGCTTTATTTATTTTGGTGACATTCAATCGGTTACCTTGAAAACTGATTTCAAGAAGTTTTTTTTTTATGCAACTTAGAATGGTAAACAAGCTGACGGCCCACTTGATAAAAAGCGGTAACCGTTACCTATAGACATGAACAGTACCATGGACATAACAGAGTACTGTTTCGCCCATGATACCCCCCCTTTGTTGCCATTCCTGAGAACTCAGGTGTTATTCCTCTGTACCCAGTAAATTCACGCCATATCCCACACTTCAAAACGAAACACAGCCATGCTAACACAACTGCTTCGGTGCATTTGATGCGACAGGAACACGAATGGGACAGAGGTTCCTAAGGAAACGACTTTTGTTCAGTCTCCCTCAGATAAATTTCATAAAAATTATTTAAAATTCTACTATTTTCTACAATTTATTTGAAATCATGCATTTGAGTACTTGACAAAGTATTAATATATTATATACGAGTAAAAAGTAAGTGTAATTTTAGAATTATATTGGACTATTATATATATTTGTCCAAATAATAGTTAATTAATATTTAATTTTTATTTCAATAAATACTCATGATTACAATACAGAAGTAAAAGTGGCTCATACTGGCTCTTTTTTCCTCCATTCGTATCCTTTCTTCTTTGAAGTATCATTATTCCCTTATTATATTCAGTTTTCAATAATGAGTTATTATTATTTTCTTCTTCTCTAATGGTTTGATTTTATTCTTTTCTTAGTTTGTGTACTTTTATATTGAATCAATAAAGTTTTTATTTCTTTTGTTATTACGCCTTAATAGAACACTTCGTGGTGAACGATGAATCCGTCGTCAAGCACATCGCGTAGTCTGTGCCCAGGAAAAAGAACTCATAGGGTCTCTTTATCTAAAGTAAAGTCTACAAATATCTCAAACCACAGTGCACCATAATGATAATGGATAAATTTAACAAGTTGTTAGTATAAGCACAGATGATATAGTTATAAAATACATTGAAAAGTGTGACGAGAATAAGCAAATTGGCTTATGATTATACCTTTTTTTTTATTAATTTGAAATTTAGATTACAAAATAAATTAAATGTATTTTTGTGTACATTAGGGCTACGAAAGGTTACGTGGATCGTACAATATACTAGTGTACTCGTATATCGTGGTGCGTAACGGTGTCAATAGTATTGAATGGGACACACGATGTCTGTGTTGCTTGTGTGTGTCTGTACAATGTGATGGGAGCTAGAACAAAGCTCCGGCAAACAATGCTACCGTAACTTACTGAAATATTATTTATTGTTGTTGCTTTATTGGTTATTATAACGTACTAACTACTGTCAAATTCTATGTGTTCATTCTGGAAATTGTTTAAAAGAGATTTTTGTGCAGTGCAGTTTTTGTGCAGTGTTAATGCAGTGCAGAAGAAGCAGCTCTTCTAGGTAACATTTGCCTTCATCAAATTGTTGAATGTCTGAGTCAGAGAAACATTTGATCGGAGGATTGAGTGCATTCATTAGTCATTATCGCCTCTTTATTATTTTGTCGCTTAATTCACTAAATTATTACTTATTGTCTTATATTTAATATGTTTGTTGAAGTCGACAATGCAAGTATCAACAGGGAACAATGAATATTTAATTAGAGTCACGTACTCACGTCCTACAACGGCTCACTTCCACAAGAACTTCCATTTGAGGTCTCGACTGTTATTTGTTGCTTCTATATATCCGAATTGGGGCCAGGCGTCGCGATGTGTCAGCGATTGTGGTCGTTAATAACTATTTTATTCTAACTCATCAACATTCATATTGGTATCTTGAATATCAGCGAGAATGCGAACTGTAAGTACGTACTGAGCGGAGCAACGACCGTATGGGAGCTGTCAGCGAGAGCGCCACAGTCTCCATCTAGCGGCGTCACCGGCGCAACTGCCTTCTAATGGTGATCTTTCCCATTACGAACACATTACAAATAAGAATGTTGTTTGTTAGTTTTGGGATATTTGGCATTATCAGTAACTGCTACAGGAAATAATCGAAGATTTCTCTTATCATTAATACCATATATGATGATTTCTGCCTTGTTTGTTGTATTATAAACAAAGATTCATAACAAATGGATACATACACGTTCCTAAGAATCGTTCAATAGCCGCAATCACCACCAATAGCATACTATAACCGGTATTTAGGCAATTTGTATACATTTGTGAATAATTAATAATTTATTAAAAGTAGGTAAGGATCTAAGAACCAAAAGGAAAAGTGTTTGCGCAGCTCTCTCGAATCGGCCTCGATCCCGGCGGAGCAGCAGTACATGGCATGCGCGGGCGCCGGCCGTGACGTGTCGTGTTTGGCATTGTATCTAAATGCTTCACTTAATAACTTCCCTTTCAGGTGTTCACACATCCCTACGAAGTACTCACCTTAGTTTCTTCAAATTCGGAACGTGTCACTACTCTGTCTTGATGTTTTATACAACACTCGCGGCGTACTTGGCGCCACAACGGCGGCTCGGAGTACACTGAAGGCACGCTGTATGCCGTAGCGCGCAACCCGCCCCTCTACCTCGCCCGTACCTGCGTGGAACAGAGCCTACACAGACACAGGTGTGGCGGCGAAGCGAAGGCCTATGAGCCTTTGGATTGGGAGGGGAAATTAGCGCGCGGGCGAGCGCGGGCGGCGGTGGTCAGTCTCGGATTGTGCGCCAAACTGAACGCGTGTCATATACAAAGCAAGATATGTCGACGAACGGGTCGGCGGCTACCGAGCCGCGATTGTGCCACGTGCGAAAATCTCCCAATTTCGACGGCTATGGGTTTAATTTACATGCAGAAAAGGGTAAACCCGGTCAATACATCGGCAAGGTCGACGAGGGATCACCAGCGGAGGCGGCGGGTTTGCGACGCGGAGACCGCATCCTTGAAGTGAACGGAAACAGTATCGTCGGTGAAACACATAAACAAGTGGTGGCACGGATTAAAGAAAGACCTGATGATGCCGAGTTACTGGTGGCGGCGCCGGCTCCTGGTGACCCGTTGCCCGATCTAGATGCGCCTCCGACGGCAACCACGCCTGCGGCCGAACGCTCCTCGGCCGCTGCACGGCCCGAGCAGCGACAGGACAGCCCACCGCCGGCGGACCCGCCGCGGCTCAACCTCCAGATGACCGCAGCAGAGATGCGAGCGCATCTCGCTGCTAAAAAGAAATTCGATCCCAAGAAAGTACCGATGGACTTAAAGTCCAAATTTGACATCGTCAAAAAACTGTGATTTTGGTGTGCCGTGTGCTGTGTATCGTGTTTTGTAGTTACGAGCAGTTCGCCGTGTGTCGTGTGCAGTGTGCTATACAATTGGGCCGTGATTAGTGGCGGTCCTCCTCGTTCCACCGCGCCATCGTCCCTCGCGTGCTGTTGTTATTGATACACACTATACATATTACAATGTAGCGTATTTGTACATAATGGCCATATTGATGTAGTTACTGGTTCTCCTGAAGGTTGTACCTGCGCGCAGCGGGGCCACGGCCCGCTACGCCGCCCCGCCCCCCGCGGCGCGGCCCTCGCTCGCGGACTCGCGGTGCAGGCTGTCGTGAGCGCACGCGCAGCGTTGCCAGCTCTCGCCGCCAGCGCCGCGGCACCGACAGTTTCTCACACGATTATCACATAAAGTACACAAAATGGAACTATGTATGACATCAATGGCGCAAGTGAGACGCCAGGTCGTTTGCGGCAACTGGTGGTGCTAGTTGTCGTACGCGCAACCTGTACCCGGGGCCGGTACAAATGTCTGCTGCCCGACCAATGATTATTCTACAATAGATATACAAAACATGTATACAACTCGCGATTGTACGATAATATAGCTATTGGGTGCCGAACCAATAATGTAAAATAATGCCTATTTTAAATTGCCATTGATAAAATATGTACATAGCTACCTAGATACTATACGTTTAATGGTAAATAGCAGAAATATATTATATTTATTATATAATGTATATGAAAATTGTTTGAATTTTAATTATTTGATTTATCTAAATGTGTAGTTTAGAGTTACTTACCTTTATAAGTGCAATCTATTATTGTTGAGTGATCGATAATAAAATAAATAAAATGTCTGAACAGATTTATTGTATAATTTAATGCATTTTTATGAGGATTCAGGATTTGTGCCAACTACGTGCGCGCGTCCTGTGGACGAGTCCTCGCACCTGGCCTCGCAAGTATTCGATAATTATATATATTTCATCTTCGTTTCAATAAAAAGCTAATGAAAACGCAAACAACCGAATAATTGACACGACTAAAAGACCCTGGCGATGCCTAATAGTAGTACCACAAAAAATATATTACTACGTAGTACAAATCAAAAATTAATTGATTGTTTAATGTTTGGATTTCATACCAATTTTTATATTTTTAAGAGAATGAAATTTTTTTTAGGATAATTTCAACAAAGCTTGATTACTTTTTTAACCGACTTCAAAAAGAAGGAGATTCTCAAGTCCTTTATTTTTGTTTGTTACCCCATAACAATGTCGGTTAAACGCCGATTTGGACAATTCTTTTTTATCTGAAAAATTATATATTTACAAATTCGTACCATAGGAATTTTATCAAAATCGCTTCAGTAATTTACTTTTTTTTTTGTGGGACACAGTTTTATGTTATAAATATTTTCGAGATATGTATAATATAAGCACAAGACACAACGCAATACATAGTGTACGTAGTAGTAGGTATGATAGTGGACAACTTTCCCCGATGGACCCGGCACCTACTGATAGCAATCTTTAAAACTTTTATACCTAGGCACCTGATGAATCGGTCACGTGAATGCGCGGTTTGCATAAAACATATTTCTTTTTTTTGTATTGTTAATGGTAAAATGGGATTTCTTCCTTTGAATATAATGTTATTATGTTTTATAAATACAATCCTTGAGTATTTTCTATTAATTTTTTATGGATGATAATGGAATGGTATCGCCTGCGCTATCGGTATAAGCTGGCGGGGCACCAGTGATAGATGATAGGTGAGGATGAAAAGATAGGTCAGTTAGCCCATCGTGACGAATTCACGATAAATTAGTCACGATAGTTTCCAGGGGAAACCGCGTGGAGGTCGACCTGATAGGGTATATCGATAACAATAGGGACTAACCTCCCCATTACTAACAATTCCTTCCCCCCGAACTCGCAATGGGACTGTTAGACCCCATTACTAACAATCCCTTCCCCCTACAATTCCTGAGTTTGGAAATCTCGGTGCTTTATATCTCTGTATACAGTCATAATTAGGTTACTCGTTTATCTCTGTGCACTTACATAAAATATTAAAGTATGTATGCATAAAACTCGATACTGAGTCCGTACTCTGGAATGGCAACGTATTTTTATATATTTTGAGATATTAGTGACATTGGGAAGGATTCTAAGGCATCATTCCTCTAATCGATCTCGGAACCTAACATTTAATTTGGTAGTTTTGTAAAATTACTGTTTTATGGAGTATTAGCTTTTACCCGAGATTCCGTCCGCTTGTCCGGGGCACGTTTACTGACCGGGATTTATCAGTGTTTTTTTTTCACTTACGATTATTAATTAATTATGTCATATAATTCTATATTTCTATATGTCATATATTTCTATTAGAATTTGTAACGATGGACTAACTAACCTGCTTTCATTGTTATCTATCATCTCTCACTGGTGCCCCGCCAGCGTATACCGATAACACAGGTGGGGACACCATTCCATTATCACCAATTAAAAATCTTAGGTTTTTTTAATGGATGAAAATGGAATGGAATTATACCCTGTCTTTGTTATTAGTTTTTACGCTGACAGAGTACCAGTGAGGTGAGAAACAGATCAAGGTCAATCCAATTGGTACCGCGTGGAGGTCGACCTGACGATGTCGAAGTGACAGTACATATATTGCAGCAATAGTGTCTTTGGTTCCTGTTTTGTCCACAACAATCAATAAAGTCGTGAGGATACAGAATAAATCACATTTAAATAAATGAGGAATAAATTAAAAACCGCAATAGTCATAGTAAGATCTTGATCTCTGATCCAGTGAGCTCAGTTGTATGGGTGGTGACAGCGACGGTAACGGTGACGCAGCTCACAGCAGCAGTGATTCACACAAATTATCGACGGAGCCTTGAGCGTGCGCGACCGTCCGACACGACACGACCTACTATAATATTTTGCAATATTATATTTTTTCACAATTCTAAATTATCTTCACTGCAGTCGTTGATAATTCTTATCTTTGAGATATTTCCAGTTTCAAGAATTCAAACGTACATACAAACAAATACCGAAAAATCACAGTTTTAACAGATAAAAGTACGTGTATGTCCCTGCGTACTCAGGAGAAACTTGAAAAAAATAACAAAACAACTCTATTTTGTCACCATTTCAACCTGATGGCTACTTTTTTTTTATTTCTTCTTGATATATCTAGAGATCATATCTTAATATATCAACCTATTTCAGATAAAAAAAGAGAAATGGGAGAGCGGATCTTCTTCACATGTAAGTATACATCTCGAGTCAGTTCCCTTTACTCTGACTGTCCCTGGGGATTATAATCCGTGGATCTTTACCCCGGCTCTTTGGTTATCTACTCCTTCTTTGCGAAATACCGTTCTTTAATCGACTATTTTTGATTGAATGTATCAATAACAATTCTTATTTTCACTGTATCGCTGTATTTAACCATAAAGGCTAATTGTACCGATTACAATATTGTTTTTCTCGAATCACAAAAAGTGCTGCGAGGCGAGGTGCGTCGTTGGATCACGCGGTGCAGGCGCACTCCGTCCCGCATCATGTGCCGTCAGTGTTGTGAGACGTCGCACGGTGGTGGCGGTGGCCGGTGGTGCGGCCGGCTGCCGCGTGCTGCTGTGGGACGGCGCGGCGCAAGGTCGTGTACAATGGACGTCCTTTATGGAGTCATTCATGAATACGAGTATCACTGCGATTTGCGGCACCTACATTACGTGCCGCTTAATCTCAGTTATCAACATACTGAATGGTTCTTCTGTTCTTATGGGAATTTGTATGTCTATGGTTGTGGACATTTCATGAATGACGCTTAGTCAGTCACTTAGTGATGGTACTAGTATCACCACAGATAGTATATTATACTATCTGTGGTGGTGTAAATTGCGCAAAGGCGATATCTATTTAACAGACTTCAAAAAGGAAGGTTCTATGTTTTTTTTTAATGTATGAAAATGGGATGGTAACTCCGCCTGCGCTAATACTCGTATACGCGTGCGAGGTATTAGTGATAGATGATAAGTGAAGATGAAGGCAGGCCAGTTGGCCTATCGTGAAGAATTTGACACGAATTAATCACGATGGTATCCAGAGGGAACCGCGTGGAGGTCGACCTGATAGGGTATATTGCTGGCAACGGCTTTCCTCCCAAATTCTATGTTTGATTATATATATTTAGAGCAGCAGTGTTAAAGGTTTAAAAATGATTTTTCTTTTCTCGTGAATATGAATGCTACAGTGCGGGCGGCTGCAGCCTATAGGTACAAATTATTTTTATTAGTTTTGTTATCTATACAGCTCAACTAATCGTTTCAAATCTAGTGTACTATACACGTACCTAGTTTTTTTTAATACAGAGAAGAACATAGGTCATTTTTATCCCCGCCTCCATCACGTGGATGAAGTTGTGGATTAAGGATATAAGAGACGAAAGTAACAAGTTGTTTGTTTGCTTCTTACTTAATAGAGCCTTGACAGCTTAACGAATTATTATAAAGTTTGATATACACGTATTATATAGAGATGGAGAAGCATATAGACTACATTTTATCCCGGTCAGTAAATATATCTCAGTCCACGGCTGAAGACGCGGGTAAAAGCTAGTAGGTACATTATATGAAACAACACTGTAAATAAATTGTCAAACATTGTAAGGTATTTATTTGATCTGTCAAAGCAGTTGTGTTTGCATGGTTGTGTTTCGGTTTAAAGGTTGGGTTATGGCAGTGAATTTTTTTTATACTACTGAGGTAGTCCACCTGATGGTAAGCGGTTACCGAATTTACAGGGTACAGAAACAACACCTAATTCCTCTGGAATAGCAACGCATGAAGAGTACAAGTATCATGGGCTAAAACAGTATACTCTGTTATGTCCATGGTGCTGTTCATGTCTTAAGGTGACATGAGGTGCCATTTTCCAGCAGGTGGACCGTCAGCTTGTTTGTCATTGTAAGTTTGATTAAAAAAATTGTAGTTGTTTAAGTTTGTCACAAAATTATACAAACATTAAATAACTGAATAAGTCATTATGTAGCCAGTGATTGTTATTGTTAGTGATTCATAAATATGGGATGCGATAAATGAATCACTAAAAACCCAGCATCAGATATTAATTAACATTTGAATTGAAACATAACGTAAGTGGATACACCTGGTAACTAATGTAATCATAATATGTACGACATAACTAATTACTCGTTATCTTCAATCATTATCTAGTCTATCAACAGTACATCTCTACATTATTACTATTATAAAAATAATAATTTGATGTATGTACCTGTAATACTATTTTAACATTTTCGGTGCAAAGATCAAATTGGTAAATTGACATGTGTATGCATAATGATATTATTATATACAATACTTACAAGTAGACCGTATTACAGATTAAGTTTGTGTTTGTTCTGACTTCACCTAAAAACTAGGTCACCTACCTAGGTAGACAGAATTTTGATTCACAGGTACATATGTATACAGTTGTACTGCTACTCCAGCGTCGCACCAAATCGTATTCTGAAATCAAATAACACTTCATCAATTGATTACAGTACAACGCTGCTGTGCGTGCAGGCAGGCAGGCGGGCAGGCGGGCAGGTCGCGACGTAATCAAATGAACGTGAACAGCGGAAATCGGCAACAACGCGATATCCAGCGGCCTTGTGCTCTCGCTGTGCGGTGCCTAATGGCTGAGCGTGTAACAATGGCCACTTGTACATTATCTACTATCACAGGATCCGAGCGCAGCCACAGCATCGGTGGCGACACGTCATCGCCGACGGGTGTTCTGCATAAACGGAAAGAAAATACATAGGAACACTGGGAAGCCATATATTATACCTGTATTTCGAATATAAAAAGAATGACAGGAGAAACTGGCAAAATAACAAAAATAAAAACCTGTTAAAAAAAACACTGTCATATTTTCAGCTGCCAATTACCACAGTTATGGATTACGAGTAAATGCTCTTCGGAGCACAGTGTGCATTACTCTTGTAGCCTTTTGGAGCCACGGTTCAAGTACACCCTTACGTACATAATAAGCAGCATATTACTGGGTGTGAGCCAAGTTGCAACGTCTCCGTGCTCTTGTTTCGAGAAGTAATGGTCGCGTACAATGCGATTTTAGAGATGTTTTCTCTCACGAACACTTAGGTTATGGAATGAGCTCCCTGCCGAGGTTTTCCGAAGAGACTACAGCATGGGGTTCTTCAAAAGGGGGTAAAGAGATTTCTTCAGGATCGGCACCGTGCGCGTAATACCTCTGGTATTGCAGGTGTTCATAGGCTACGGTAACCGCTTACCATCGGGTAGGTCGTATGCTTGTTTTTGTGATCTCAGTGGTATAAAAAAAATAGATCCAAGTAACAAAAGTTCTTTGAACCAGATACTCATAGTTCCACAAAAAAAAAGTGAGTGCTTGAATTTGTAGTGGACACTAGTGTCTGAATACTCGGGCATATGTCGGACATAGCTGGCCTGACTCCGAGCCAGACACGGAGGCTTTTATAATTGTTAATTTAGTTAGTTTTTCGGAAAGTTGTAAACTTGTTATTGAAGAAACGCACAACAAGATAACAACTTTACTAATCTACCTACGAGTACTTTGTGGAAACAACTGTAGAATCATAATATACAATAGATACGTTTTAAAACAACTATTGCATATATTTTACTGAACTACTAATATAATTTATTTTCATTTAGAGGTGAAACACGTGTCGCAAAAGGTGCGTGAACAAAATGGCAGTCGGATATAGACGGCTAATATGGAAAGAATTTCTGGTAGAAACAGTGGTGGTCAATCTTCGAGTGTTGGCAATCGCACACATACTAATAGTAGCGGAATTAAACAAAATAATTCTATTTAAATAATCAACTTTTTGAGATTAAAATGGCTCTCAAACAACTTAAAAACGGCAAGGCACCTGGGGAGGACGGAATTACAGCAGAGCTTCTGAGAGCGGCTGGAAAACCGGTACTTGTAGGCCTTCAGAAGCTATTTAACTTCGTCATCCATAACGCGGTTACGCCAGAGGCGTGCAGCAGAAGTGCGGTAGTCCTGTTCTTCATGAAAGGTGACAATACCCTATTGAAGAACTATAGAAACTCGACGACTTTCAGCCACTCGAACAAGCTGGTTTCCAAAAAGGCTTTAGCACCATAGACCACATATAGGCGCTACAACAAATTATACGGAAGACCGAAGAGTATAAGCTGCCACTATGTCTGGCGTTGGTGGACTATGAGAAAGCCTTTGATTCGCTTAAGACATGGGCGGTACTACAGTCCCTCCAGCGGTGCCAGATTAATTATAGGCACATCGAAGTATTGAAGTGTACAGTAAGGCTACGATGTCTATTCGATTACAGAATCAGAGTACGAAACCCATCCCAGTGCAGAAAGGTAAGACAGTAACAACAAGGTAAGACATCCCAGTATAAGACAGGGTGACGTCATATCCCCGAACTCTTCACAGCTGCATTGGAGGATGTTTTCAAACTCTTGGACTGGAAAAGATATGGTCTGAACATCAATGGCGAATACATCACTCGCCTTCGTTTGCCGATGATATAGTAATTATGGCGGAATCCCTGGAGGAACTGAATACAATGCCCAATGACCTCAATGGTGTTTCTCAACAGGTAGGTCTTAAGGCGAGCATGGACAAGACTAAGATCATGTCTAACGTCCATGTCACACCTATACCGGTTACGATGAAGAACACTATGCTTGAAGTTGTCGACGAGTATATATACTTTTTTTTTTTTTAACGTCAGTTTTCTTTCTTTTTTTTTTTTTTTTTTTTTTTTTTTTTTTTTTTTTTTTTTATTAGGGGAGCCCAAATAATAAGTACGCTGAAGTGGCAATAACTCGAAGAACCGACAACCGATGCGGAAGAATGGTTCTTGAGTGACGACCGTGTACGGGTAAACGCAGTGCAGGACGATCCCCCACTAGCTGTAGTTACGTTTTGAAATGTATTGCAGGGAGTTAGTTGATGCAGGTGGCTCAGGACCTCCCTTTATGGCAGTCTATGGAGGAGGCTTATGTCCAGCAGTGGACGGATAATGGCTGAAATGATGAATTAACTTTTGCATAAATTTAGTTTTTTTTTTTATATGAAATTTAGAATTTTCAAACAACGAGACGACTCACACACACAAAGTGGTAACCGTCACCTATAGATATAAGTAACACCGTGAGTATCACAGAATATACTATGACGACTATGTGATCCCACTTAAATAATATATTATTATGAATGTGAATGTATGACACTTGAGCGAACGACCAAGTTCATGGCAGCGGTCACCATTAAACAATTATTCTTACGAAGAATTATTATTCACTAAAAATATATGTACATATAATGGTATAGAAATGTAGCTAAATCTGAAAGTGTATTTCGAGTTATTGTCATTTGGTGGTGGCCGTACCCCTTGCAACATACGTACGTAACAAATCATATTCAACGGACTACGGCCGCGCCGTTGCCATGCAATTACAGTTTCCTTATAAAACGCACAGGATCTGTCCACGCATACCGATGATCAGTGCACACTCATTATACAAGTAAATTAACACCACCTTTTTATCTGTAGCTGTTTGTTCGACGAGATCTCTATCGTCGGCACCAAGCACCAAGAATGCGTCAACCGTCAAGTCATCGCATACGTCACTTGTGTCACTCGGATATCTATATAATTTATTGTGGTGTTGTATTTTCCTTTTATTACTGTATAATTAATTAATAACTATTTTCAATAAGTGATATTTTCAATAATAAGTGCCACACAATTACAACAAACAATTAAATAGAGTACATATGTATTCTATTTATATTATATTATATATAATTCGAAAAGTATAATTTAATACAAAATCTATTATTTCGATTACTAAGTAAATGTATTGTTAGAAACAGGTTTATTTTCATACAGCTGTAAACTGCTGGCTGGTTTTAATTTAAAAAGATATACTTTTTAAATTAAGTTAATACACTTTAGATACAATCGTTGCTTTATCTATTTGCTCTTGTATTAAATTCTATCGTACTTTTTATACTGTGTTTATCATATTCCCTTCCACTACGAAAATATTAGCTGATATTTAGTTTATGTATAAACTAAACACCGACATGTACACAGTGCGCTTAAGAATAAAGTATTTAACTAGGTAGTAAAATATGTTGGCGTGCAATTGCAAACTCATTATAACTATTATAGAAATGAAGTCGATGCGGTCCCTGTGAATATTGATAGGCGATTGATTAGATTAGACATTATAACGTTAATACGTGTACCTATGTGGAATTAGCGCTTCCATACACATTAAATAAAATAACGGACTTGGATTTATATGAGATCTCATTTTATATATATATATATATATATATATATATATATATATATATATATATATATATATATATATATATATACACAGTGAGTGTAAAAAGTATTCGTACACCTAGGGTTATAATAAAAAAAAATACGAATTTAATAGACTTTCCTCTATTTATTTAATTTAAATCAATACTGTTAAATAGTTTAACATTCCCGCACTTTGTTTATGATAATTTTTGTTTTTTTTTAAAAAAATTATACAACATAAAAATATTTTTACGTTAACTAAGCAAATAATGACAAACAAAAAGTTTTCGTACATTCATTCTTTTTTAAATGAAATTCTGTATAAATCATTTATTCAATCGAATTTTTCATATGCCTACAATGCCAAGGTCATTTTTAATACGTAGGTATAGATATTAGACGTTTTAGTTGCACTCGTGACAAGTATAGACGTGTTTAGTTACAAAAATGGGTCGTAAAGCAAAAGAAACGAGTGAAGAGGGGAGAAAAGTAATTATTAATTTGCATAATCAATGCAAATCATTATGTGAAATTGCAAAATTTGTCAATAGACCACGTTCAACCGTACAGACTGTAATTGATCGGTTTTCTATTACTAAAACACTAAAAAACAAATCCAGAGGTGGGGCGTCCATCAAAAATCACGCCTCGATTGGATCGGAAAATTTTAAATTGTGTAAAAAATATCCAAAAATTAGTGCCCCTCGAGTGTTACAAGAAATTAATAATATCAATGATTGCCATATTTCTGTCAGTACCGTTCGGAACGTATTACGTAGTAACGATTATCATGGAAGAACTGCGCGTAAAAAGTATTGGGTAAATGATATTAATAGAAAAAAAAGATTAGAATTCGCAAAAAAATATATTAATGAAAAAATTCATTTTTGGCAAACTGTTATTTACTCAGATGAATCGAAATATAATATTTTCAAATCGGATGGACATCATATGGTATGGAGAAAACCTAATATGGAATATAAGAAAGAAATTTATGTCCAATGGTAAAACACGGTGGTGGGTCAGTATTTGTATGGGGTTGCATGAGTGCTTTTGGGGTGGGAAAACTTGCATTTATTGATGGAATTAGGGATCACAAAACGTATATTAATATTTTAAAAGAGAATCTTCTCTCTAGTGCAGCTCAAATGGGTTTTAACAATAATTGGATATTTTTACAAGATAATGACCCTAAACATAAAGCATGGAATACTAAAGCATGGATCCTGTTTAACGCTCCAAAATACCTAGAGATTCCTCCTCAATCACCTGATATTAATATTATAGAGCATGTGTGGGATTATCTCGATAATAAAATTCGAAATCGACCAATTTCGAGTAAAGAAACACTAAAAATTGCACTTCGCGAAGAATGGGCATTGATACCGTCTTCTTATATTTTCAAACTAGTTGATTCGATGCCGCAGAGACTCCAAGCTATCATCAATGCTAACGGTGGTCCAACAAAGTATTAATATTTTTTTTTTTTTTAATATTCATTTACTTACAAATTTTATAAGTGTACGAATACTTTTTGTTTGTCATTATTTGCTTAGTTAACGTAAAAATATTTTTATGTTGTATAATTTTTTTTTTTTTATTAAAAAACAAAAATTATCATAAACAAAGTGCGGGAATGTTAAAATATTTAATAGTATTGATTTAAATTAGATAAATAAAAGAAAGTCTATCAAATTCGTATTTTTTTTTTTATTACAACCCTAGGTGTACGAATACTTTCTACACTCACTGTATATATATATATATATATATATATATATATATATATATATATATATATATATATATATATATATATACATATTCTGTGAAGGCTGCCTTCATAAAATATGTTTATCTTGTATTATAACAATGAATTTATCCTACTTCTTCATGATTCATGTAGTGTGAATGTTCAAAGAACTTTTCAAATATATCCATCGTGGCTATATAAGCAATTGCACTGCTTCTGTGTTTATTGTTGCTGTATGTACTCTAAATATTGATTGTATGTCTATTTTGTATAAATACCCAATCATTATATAATGCATGCCCTAAGTGAAGCGGCGCGGCGTGTTCGTGCCCGTGTTCGTATGTGGAGCTCGTGATTGCCGCGCCGCCGCGCCGCCGCGCCGCCGCGTCGCGCCGTCCTTGCGCGAGTGAACACTATCATTTCGTGTCGCATTGTGTACTCGTATTGTTTGTTAGCGGAGCCAGCACTCAGCTGCGGGCTCTATCATGTCAGCGGAGCGGTAACTATAACTGTCGGATAATTGCCATTTACAAATAAATGATTATACATACTTGGCAATAACATGTCATGTACACTGAATCGAGATCAGAACGGAGGGCGACAACGTGCTGTGTCCACTGTAAATAACGAGGTAGCACGCCAGGGAACATGTCATTACTGAACCGACACCGAGGTATTTTTGTAAACAACTTAAAAATGCTAATAATCTGACGACCCACCTCATGGAAAGTAGTAACCGCCACCTGCAGATGTGAACAACACCACGTACCACTATGACGCCCGTTACTCATGCTTTGCCATTCCTCAGGACTAAGAAGATAGGTAGTATGCCCTCCACATTCAGTAATTTCACTAGACGCCATGATATTGGAATTTACATAACTAATTGATATATTCATGAGAAATACATAGTTCATTGATATCATAATACATGTGAACGCTCATATGTGTATTATAAACTTTATTTATTTATTTTTTCTTTATTATTATTATTATTATTTTTTCAAATTCACCAGACAGAGACTTGAGAGTGGTTTGCTTGGATACCTTTATCCCATTCGTGTTTCTACCGTGCGGCAGTTGTGTTTGCATGGCTGTGTTTGCAGGGTGGGATATGGCAGTAAATTTACGGGGTACAGAGGAATAACATCTGAGTTCTCAGGAATGGCAACGCATTGGGGGGTGTCATATGCGAAACAGTATACTTTGTTATGTTCATGGTACTGCTCATGTCTATAGGCGACAGTTACCACTTTCCATCAGGTGGGCCTTCAGCTTGTTTCCCATTCTAAGTTGCATAAAAAAAATTTAAAAAGAAGGAAATTCTCAATTTTTTTTTTGTATTATTTTTGTTTATGTACGTTGCCTCATAACTCCGTCAGCTGTAAACCGACTTGCAAATTTTTTTTTTATATTATATAATATAACTATCGGTGTTTTTTTTTTTTGTGGAACACAATTTATTATTTAGAATCATGTTGGGAGAATTGACAGTTCAAATTGAGTAGGCAAGTACCAATTTTTTTTTATTTTGACAGAACAATTAAGCCGTGAGAATGTAAACAAACTGCAAACAATGTGACTTCACAAGTTTCCGCATATGAAAAAGATCGTCGGATCAGTCTGTGATCAACAGCGATTTTAATACACTGTCGTTAAGGTACTAGTTGTAAAAAAGTATCTGGGATATCATCCATTTATATATTTATCTTTTTTTTTTGCATAAATATTATGTACAGATACTGGTAATTTAAACTTGACCTCTATAGGCACCCGCATATATATATTATTTTATAGGCTCTACCAGATATATCACGAACTATTGTACAGGAAACAAAAAAGTAGGCTTAACATTCTGTGCGAACAATCATAAAAAAAAAAACGTATTACAAATACAGGATGAGATCGAAATCATTAGCATCCTTTCAGGAAGTGTGCTGCAAGTGAAACTGGACACGAAATACAACGAAGTATCGAGCCTTTCATACCAGCACGTCGCATTCAACAGGCAGTTTCGTGCTTTAAATTATTGTTCTTCGACGCACACATCTATTTAGATAACGTGTTTAGTTGCACCGGTAGAGCACGCCGTTAAGGATTCGCACGAGATAGATTTTACATTGTATAAGATGAGATTGTTTATAGACATGCATAATGATGACAATTCCAAATAAATTTGCGCCTGCAGTTGTACTTCCGTGCTACATTGTGTGCACATGCAGTGTGGACATTGGAGAGTTACATTACACGGGACCTGTTTATTCAGATCCAGTGCACGTAAGGCGCATTCCACGTGTGCGTCACGAACCGGTCTCTTTATTCTTTGGTCAGAGCCAAACAACACCGGCAGCTCAGCCGACGGCCGGCGACCCGCGGCCCGCGGCCCGCGGCCGACGCGCATGTGTCAGGTGAATGTATGAAAGTGGATGAAGCAACAGGTGTATATTCTTTTATATAACTTGGAATGGCAAGTGAGGCGATGGGCCATCGGAGTAAACGAGGACAATACCGTTGACGTCCAACTATACAATGTTTGGAGATAAGAGATTGTTAGTAATGAGGAGGCTAGTCCCCATTGCTACCAGTATACCCTCTCAAGTCGACCTCCACGCTGTTCTCCCTGGAAACTATCGTGACTAATTTGTCGTTTAATTCGTCACGATGGGCTAAGTGTGCCTTTTCAATCTCACCTATCATCCTTCATTGGTGCCCCGCCAGTGTATACCGATAGTGCAGGCAGGGTTATCATTTTAAAATCTTTCATTAAAAAAAGATCATATACAATGCGAGATCTGTGACGTCCTTCACGACGACGTTGCCATCCCTATAGATTAAGATGTGGTGCCTCCTTAACTAATAATTCTATTGACTTCTCACCTTATAAACTGAAACACTTTTATATAAGATGTCGATACGTGGTCGTCGGTCATGAACATGTCAAGCGGATGTAGGTGTTGGACGGTCTCTTCCAGGTACAAGCAGATGTGTGGCAAATACATTGCTAAACATGTATATTCTACACAATACAAGTTTACATTACTTCCGCTATACAATTGTATTTTCGTTACCCACAATTCGTAGTTATCAATACTGTGTACCTGCACACAAAACACTTACTTTTATAATATATAGATAGCGGTAACAAACACGTTGTAGCTATAAATACGCGACCTCATGCATTCCGGTGCTATGTACAGATGTAGTGTTACTAACATAATGCCTGCAAACCATCAAACTAAAAAACATACGTACCTATTTGTGTGTGCTTAATTTTAATTTGAAAATATAAATCGCAGCGCAGGCTATATCAAGTAAATTCTCTGTTATTCAATTTAAATATGTAATTAACAAAGCGCCAAGAGGCAGCATGGAAACAATCAAATTCACTTTCATCTTCATAATATCAGTAAGGATTGGATCAATTGATCTCTATTAATAATGCATAGTTCATCCGTTTTGCAATTCAGTGTATCTACAACGATGTAAGCGATTTGTTTGCGATGTGCGCGAGCCGCTGGCGGCCACCGATGAGCAAACATTACAACCGGTTCACCTTGCCGCCGTGCGTTCTTGGCACCGCGCATTCTATCGCATTTGCGTCGCGGCGTCGCGGCGTCGCGGCGTCGCGGCATCGCGGCATCGCGGCATCGCGGCATCGCGGCATCGCGGCTCCACCACACCACACCACACCGCAACACACCACCCACCACTACCAGTAGGTACCAGCGTGCACCGCGCACCGCGCACCGAACACCGCGAGCTGTCGAGCTCACGCGACCCACGCACGCCTTCGTGTTTGTTATTATGCATAATTGCTAAGATGTAATTTTCATTTTCTGAGTACGAGTACATATGTATGTCGCCGAGTGGCCCCGACACAGGAATTCCTTTCATTCACGTGCCAAGCGCAGCAACTACCAGCAGAACACTATTTACGAGGGAGCTTTATGTTCAACACTGGACAGTTAACTGCTGATAGGAACGAATGAAGCTGTATGTACACAAGTAATTTATTGAAAATAAAGATGAGGCGTAAAAAAAAAAAAAATTAAAAGTCACACTGTCTCACAACGATTTGTTTAATATAAAAGTAATGTGAAATCAAGATAGAGCTGGTCACTTCCCATTAAAAGAGTTCAGAATTGGCGAACATATCAAGTAATATACAGTAATTTACATATACAAAAAAAAATAGACCATAGAACAGATTAACCGGTCTATAGATGAAAATATAATGTGTCCTTTACGCGCTTCCCCCGCGGGAACCCAGGGGAAGTCGTCTTGATGGACCGATTAATTTGACTTCATGTTCACCTATCATCCCATGAGGGAACATGTATGATGGTAGTCCGCCAGCATACACTATTATTATCGATCAAAAAACTTTCCATATTTATGAGTGTGTGACGCGCGCGGTTCAGATTAACATAGTGCATATGCCAACCTCCACCTCCACAGAGAGTATAACAGTACTCTTTCCTTGACATTAACTGTTACGTGCTGATATGGGATATAATATTAGGAAGTCATTTAACATTCCATGCACTCTGACATGTTCATGGAACATGTCGCAGATCATGTTACCATACCACAAAAAAAAAAAAAAAGAGAATACAAAGCAAGAGAGAAGAAGACGCCACGACGACATACAAAGAGCAGCAGTGTATGTCGGCTGCAAATCCAGTGACCCGGAGGTTGTTGCCTCCGGAATTGAAGCCGGGGTAGTGGGGTATACCCCAAGGTCCCTACTTTGACCACCCACACCATCTGGCGGGCAATTGAGAAGTCGTGTTGTTGTTGTAATAACAAGAATTAGTTAAATTTTTTTTTTTTTTTTTTTTTTTTTTTTTTTTTTTTTTTTTTTTTTTTTTTTTTTTATTTTAATATTAATTGTAATGCCCACAAAAATAGGTGTAGATGACTCGTGTGCGCTGTACTTACGCGTGAATGTAGGCAATCGCTTATCGCGGTGTTATCACATCGCTCGCTTATCACACTCGTATCGCACGCACGATCGCCGCTAAGCACGCCGAGGTACCGAAACATACAAAACAATACTATGACATGCAAGATAGGTATTTCAAATTCGATTTCATTGTCCACCAAAATTAGAAGAGGAACTGCAATATGTTTCTGTTTGTACCAATAATTAAGATTCACATACAAACAATAAAAAAAAATAACCGACTTCAATTGTGGCAAAACCAGTTATTTTGATTTAAAATGTATACAAACATAAAAAAATACACACTGATTGTAATATATATGTACGTATAACAATGATAAGTTTTATAATTTTGGATTGAATCAGACTAACAGACGAGACACTTTAAATAAAGAGAGCCACATCCTTGGCTTGAAAATGAACTCCTCGAAGACTTTTGCTATGAACAATAATAAAAAAAAAAAAAAAAAAATGTACCTCTTCTTGTTGAGATACGGAATATTGGTTATGTGGAAGAGTACATATATTTAGGGATGAACATATCCTTTACAGCTCCGACCAACACAGAACTACATCGCCGCACAATTAAAAAAAAAGAAAAAGAACTTAGTGTAGATACTGGTCTTTAAGGGAAATCTTTAAATCAACGTTACCTGTTGCACTGAAAAGAAGGCACTGGACACAGTAATTCTCCCAACATTGATGTATGGGTGTCAGAGGGGGGCACTGACCAAAGATTCCCTAAACAAAATTCAAGTGTTCCAAAGAGCAACAGACAGAAGCATGATAGGACTGAATCTTAATAATAGAAAAAGAAATAAAGATATAAGGTAGATATAAGGAAAATTACACAGATTATCGATGCTGCTGAGCTGGCCTGTAGACTAAAATGAAGGTGGGCAGGACACTTAGCAAGGACAACAGATAGTCGATGGAGCGATAATACGTTGTATTGGTATCCACGAAACAAGACCACGCGGAACACCTAAGGCGCAGACGCGATGGAGTGATGACATTGTTGATGTGGCGGGCCCTACTTGGACGAGACTCGCAAAGGACAGAAACATGTGGAAAAGGTTGGAAGAGGCCTATATCGTTAAATGGATAAAGAAAAAATATATAATAATAACAACATATAAACCAATAATGAAGAATTTATGTATATATATATATATATATATATATATATATATATATATATATATATATATATATATATATATATATATATATATATTTATTTAACAGACGAAAGAGATTTTGTACAAAAGTCGTTTGCTTGGGCACCTCTGTCCCATTCGTGTTTCTACCGTGAAGCAGTTGTGTTTGCATGACCGTGTTTCGGTCCAAGTGGGATATGGTAGTGAATTTATAGGGTACAGAAAAATAACACCTAAGTACTCAGGACTCAGGAGTCATGGCAACGCATGGGGGTATCATAGGTGAAACAGTATATTCTATGTTTATAGTACTGCTCATGTTTATAAGCGACGGTTACCACTTTTCATCAGGTGGACCGTCAGCTTGTTTGTCATCGTATGTTGCATAAAAAAAAAAACTATCTAGTTGCGACAATTTTAACGGAAAATACTTTTAACGGATGCAAGATCCGGATTCATATTAGTGCTTGGTATGTATACAAAAGTCCAAAACAATTTGCAACCGAGAGCGCGACCACGTGACGCGACTGCGCGAAGACAATTTCACTCGTTACTTATTCTGAACACGCGCGCTGCAACGACGCGACGGGCTGCTCGGCTCACAGGCGGACTACTGGGTCATTACCCTATGTATAACTCCAAATGTATATTTACAGAAATGTATAACCGATTATAAAATTAAAGATTAAAAGTAACAGTAATAGCAAAAACTGAGCACCTATAAATTATCCGTTATTATTCCTATGAACTGATAACGCTATCTACAAACGAATAGCGACATTTCAAAGGTGATGTAGTGAGTGTAACATATGTAGTTAACTGTGTGTAATAGACGATGATTTTGAATGAGATGAGTAGTGATTATATTTAGTTACGTAAATAATAAAATTTAGGATAAGGAGACGCACTATTGTCGTTTTCAAGACATCGGTAATGTCTACAGAGTAAAAAAAAAAAAAAAAAAAAAAAAAAAAAAAAAAAAAAAAAAAAAAAAAAAAAAAAAAAAGAAATTGTGTTGGAAAATATGGGAGAAGAGGAGAGAGCTGGAGAGCTGCTTATTCCGTTCCGTTCCGTTCCGTTCCGTTCCGTTCCGTTCCGTTCCGTTCCGTTCCGTTCCGTTCCGTTCCGTTCCGTTCCGTTCCGTTCCGTTCCGTTCCGTTCCGTTCCGTTCCGTTCCGTTCCGTTCCGTTCCGTTCCGTTCCGTTCCGTTCCGTTCCGTTCCGTTCCGTTCCGTTCCGTTCCGTTCCGTTCCGTTCCGTTCCGTTCCGTTCCGTTCCGTTCCGTTCCGTTCCGTTCCGTTCCGTTCCGTTCCGTTCCGTTCCGTTCCGTTCCGTTCCGTTCCGTTCCGTTCCGTTCCGTTCCGTTCCGTTCCGTTCCGTTCCGTTCCGTTCCGTTCCGTTCCGTTCCGTTCCGTTCCGTTCCGTTCCGTTCCGTTCCGTTCCGTTCCGTTCCGTTCCGTTCCGTTCCGTTCCGTTCCGTTCCGTTCCGTTCCGTTCCGTTCCGTTCCGTTCCGTTCCGTTCCGTTCCGTTCCGTTCCGTTCCGTTCCGTTCCGTTCCGTTCCGTTCCGTTCCGTTCCGTTCCGTTCCGTTCCGTTCCGTTCCGTTCCGTTCCGTTCCGTTCCGTTCCGTTCCGTTCCGTTCCGTTCCGTTCCGTTCCGTTCCGTTCCGTTCCGTTCCGTTCCGTTCCGTTCCGTTCCGTTCCGTTCCGTTCCGTTCCGTTCCGTTCCGTTCCGTTCCGTTCCGTTCCGTTCCGTTCCGTTCCGTTCCGTTCCGTTCCGTTCCGTTCCGTTCCGTTCCGTTCCGTTCCGTTCCGTTCCGTTCCGTTCCGTTCCGTTCCGTTCCGTTCCGTTCCGTTCCGTTCCGTTCCGTTCCGTTCCGTTCCGTTCCGTTCCGTTCCGTTCCGTTCCGTTCCGTTCCGTTCCGTTCCGTTCCGTTCCGTTCCGTTCCGTTCCGTTCCGTTCCGTTCCGTTCCGTTCCGTTCCGTTCCGTTCCGTTCCGTTCCGTTCCGTTCCGTTCCGTTCCGTTCCGTTCCGTTCCGTTCCGTTCCGTTCCGTTCCGTTCCGTTCCGTTCCGTTCCGTTCCGTTCCGTTCCGTTCCGTTCCGTTCCGTTCCGTTCCGTTCCGTTCCGTTCCGTTCCGTTCCGTTCCGTTCCGTTCCGTTCCGTTCCGTTCCGTTCCGTTCCGTTCCGTTCCGTTCCGTTCCGTTCCGTTCCGTTCCGTTCCGTTCCGTTCCGTTCCGTTCCGTTCCGTTCCGTTCCGTTCCGTTCCGTTCCGTTCCGTTCCGTTCCGTTCCGTTCCGTTCCGTTCCGTTCCGTTCCGTTCCGTTCCGTTCCGTTCCGTTCCGTTCCGTTCCGTTCCGTTCCGTTCCGTTCCGTTCCGTTCCGTTCCGTTCCGTTCCGTTCCGTTCCGTTCCGTTCCGTTCCGTTCCGTTCCGTTCCGTTCCGTTCCGTTCCGTTCCGTTCCGTTCCGTTCCGTTCCGTTCCGTTCCGTTCCGTTCCGTTCCGTTCCGTTCCGTTCCGTTCCGTTCCGTTCCGTTCCGTTCCGTTCCGTTCCGTTCCGTTCCGTTCCGTTCCGTTCCGTTCCGTTCCGTTCCGTTCCGTTCCGTTCCGTTCCGTTCCGTTCCGTTCCGTTCCGTTCCGTTCCGTTCCGTTCCGTTCCGTTCCGTTCCGTTCCGTTCCGTTCCGTTCCGTTCCGTTCCGTTCCGTTCCGTTCCGTTCCGTTCCGTTCCGTTCCGTTCCGTTCCGTTCCGTTCCGTTCCGTTCCGTTCCGTTCCGTTCCGTTCCGTTCCGTTCCGTTCCGTTCCGTTCCGTTCCGTTCCGTTCCGTTCCGTTCCGTTCCGTTCCGTTCCGTTCCGTTCCGTTCCGTTCCGTTCCGTTCCGTTCCGTTCCGTTCCGTTCCGTTCCGTTCCGTTCCGTTCCGTTCCGTTCCGTTCCGTTCCGTTCCGTTCCGTTCCGTTCCGTTCCGTTCCGTTCCGTTCCGTTCCGTTCCGTTCCGTTCCGTTCCGTTCCGTTCCGTTCCGTTCCGTTCCGTTCCGTTCCGTTCCGTTCCGTTCCGTTCCGTTCCGTTCCGTTCCGTTCCGTTCCGTTCCGTTCCGTTCCGTTCCGTTCCGTTCCGTTCCGTTCCGTTCCGTTCCGTTCCGTTCCGTTCCGTTCCGTTCCGTTCCGTTCCGTTCCGTTCCGTTCCGTTCCGTTCCGTTCCGTTCCGTTCCGTTCCGTTCCGTTCCGTTCCGTTCCGTTCCGTTCCGTTCCGTTCCGTTCCGTTCCGTTCCGTTCCGTTCCGTTCCGTTCCGTTCCGTTCCGTTCCGTTCCGTTCCGTTCCGTTCCGTTCCGTTCCGTTCCGTTCCGTTCCGTTCCGTTCCGTTCCGTTCCGTTCCGTTCCGTTCCGTTCCGTTCCGTTCCGTTCCGTTCCGTTCCGTTCCGTTCCGTTCCGTTCCGTTCCGTTCCGTTCCGTTCCGTTCCGTTCCGTTCCGTTCCGTTCCGTTCCGTTCCGTTCCGTTCCGTTCCGTTCCGTTCCGTTATCGCTCAGCATTCGCTCAACTCCTCTCCGTTTCCAATATTGAATATGGCCAAATTGGTAATGTTAAAGTGAATATGGTCATATTCAGAATATTGAATATAATTCAATACATTCAATATTCTAAGCAAGACTCAGTCCTGTGACCAAATGGTAATTAATGCTACCTCTGGCCACAAAACAACGCTCCTGAAAGCAATTAGGTTAGGTTAGGTTAGGTTAGGTTAGGTTAGGTTAGGTTAGGTTGGGGTGCTGGGTCGGAAAACCTCCAAGAGTGCCCTGGCTCATTGTACGGTCACTTGTCCTGGTGCGGATACGTCCGGCGGGAACGGTGGCTGACAATGGCTGGGGCCTGGTGCATCCTGGGCAACGGCGGTAAGTGACTTCTCGCTATTTAGAGATCTCACTTACCGACGGCTAATGTTCCGACGCCGCGGGTGGGACGAGTTCGTGACGCACTATTTGTGTTGCGGACTTGCCTGACTCGCTCTTCGTTTTGTTTCTACTTTTGTTTCGTTTTTCTTCGTTTTTGTTTTTGTTTTGTTTTTGTTTTTGTTATATCTTCTCTGTCGTCTTTTCTGTCATCTTTCTCTTTTCTGTCGTTTTTGTTTGTCTATCCATTTTCAAATTTCAATTTCCTTTCGCCTTGCTACGGGACCTCACCCGTTAAAAAAGGAAACAGATGAAATGGCCGAGTTCAAAACTAATGACCCCAGGGCGGTACCATCGGGAGATGGAGAATCCGCCACCACCGCACCGGTTCAGCCGGGGGTGGTCAGCTCCACGTATCTGGGGGGAGCAAAACAAGGCCTTGAAGGAGTAGGGGTTGAGAAGTTGGGAGAATTGGAGAAGGGGGCGGGCCTGGCGACCACAGTCGTGCCAGTCAGGGCCCGTCGGAGTATGGACGTGGATCCGGCAACGGATGAGGAACTGGCCAGTCTTGCTGGCGAGATCGACAGCTTGCTATCGCGGTCGACCTCGGTGGCAAGCCTGTTTAGCGAAGACGAGTATGGGCTCCTCGAGCGCCCCCGTTCGCGCAAGAGGCGCATATCCGAAACCGACGATGGGTCGGCTACAGGATCCGGACGAGACACACAGTCGGCCGCCAAAAAGGCGAACGCGGCTAAAAAATCGGCAAAGACTGCAAGCAGTCAGTTCAGCATTTCGCTGTATGAGGGCGGAAACACGGTGCCCCCGACGACGACCGAGCTTGAGAAGACTCTTCTCTCGACGCCTGGCGCGAAGGGTCGTGGCGCTGGATTGGTGAAGGCGAAAGCCGACTTGGCTGCTGCCAAAAAACGGGATGTAGAAAGTGAGGTCGCCCCTGCGGTGGCGGGCTCTTCTAGGGCGTCGGTGCGTCCAGAGTTTAAGAAGCCCTCTCAGCCAGTGGGTCAGTACACCGACCCCTTGGAGGCGGAGATGGACGGCTACGTGCGCCACATTTCGGAAACGGTGCGGAAATGCGGTAACATCAAAGGTACCATAATCAAAGAGATCAAGACCTCCCTGACCGGGATCCGCATGGTTGCCGAAAAGATGCTCGAGAGAGGCACCTCAGCCGAGTATGTTGAGCTACGGAAGGAGAATGCTCGGCTGGCCACGGAGATGGCGAACCAGCGCGTCAGAATGGACGGCATGCTGGAGGAGGCGATCAAGGATCGCAAAGAGATGAAGGCGTTGCGGATGGCACTTTCGTCATCGGGCGGCGACCAGTCGGCCAACACCTCGGCCTACAGTGAGCTCAAGCGCGAACTAGAGCTAGCGCGCAATGAAAACGCAGAGTTGGCGGAGCAGTACGTTGCAGACCGTCGCGAGCTTCGTCGTCTGAGGCAAGAGCTGGAGGAGGCCAAGAAGGCTACACAGCCACCCTCAGCGTCTGCGGCCGCGGAGAGAACGCCTGCCGCCCCGGCCCCTTTACAGCCGGGTGTGGTCCCTCCCGAAATTGAGGGCATGGAGGCTAGGATTGTTCGGCAGATCGGGGATATCTTCAATGCCCGATTTGCCATCATTGAGGAACGGCTTAGCCAAGCCGGCGAAATTCGGCCGCCACGAAAGCGGAAGAACAAAAAGAGTGCCTCGCAGCCATCCACGTCACGGGGTGCCCAGGAGGAACACGAGAGGAATGGCCCGCTCACCCAGCCGGCCAACGCCACTGAGTCGGGTGCCGATGCTGCTCCCATGCCGTCGTCCAATAATGTGTCGGAGAGATGGTCGACGGTGGTCCGACGGGGCAAGCGGTCCAGGGTAACAAAGGCCCAGGCAGCTCCCGCCAGTCAAACGGCTCCTAAAGAGGCAGGGCCCGCCAAACAACCGGCCGGCAAAAAGAAGAAAGGGAAGCGGAGGCGGTTCCGCCAGCCAAAGTCTCAAGCAGTGGTTCTGACCCTCTTGCCTGAGGCCGAGGAGCGAGGTATCACCTATAAAGAAGTGTTCAGGGAGGCCTTTCAGAAGCTGTCGCCTCAAGAACTGGGCATATCTGGAGTTAGGTATAGGCTGGGCGTCACTAGCTCGCGCATCCTGGAAGTGCCAGGCGCCGACTCCGGCGAGAAGGCAGATCTGTTGGCGACCAAGCTGACAGAAGTTCTGCCCGAGGGAACAGTCAGGATCTCCAGGCCGGTGAAAACGGCGGAATTGCGCATCGGGGATCTTGACGACTCCGTAACTCCAGCGGATGTGGTCGCCGCGGTCGCGCGGGTAGGGGGTTGCGGCGAGGCCTCTGTTACTACGGGGAGATCCGTCGCAGCCCTTCGGGTGCCGGCACTATCTGGGTGCGCTGCCCAGTGGGAGCTGCCAAAACACTGGCCAAGGCTGGCCGGGTAAAAGTTGGCTGGGTGATGGCGCGGGTTCAACCTCTGGATCCCCGTCCCTTGCGGTGCTACCGCTGCCTGCTCTTAGGGCACGTAGCACAGCGGTGCACCGCGAGAGTCGATACCGGCGGAGGCGTTTTATGTTTTCGTTGCGGGCAGGCGGGCCACAAGTCCGCAAATTGTTCTGCGCCATCTCCGAGATGCGGCGTCTGCGCCGCGGCCGGTAGGAAGGCGGACCACAGAGTGGGTGGCACGGCCAAGTGCAGCCAACCGCGGAAGGCTCGAGCTAAAGCACGAGATGGCCGCGGGGGCGGTGAGTCGATGGACACATAAAGTTCGTCGGCTCTGACGTGGATCTCAGGCGGCGGATGGCGGGAATCATCCGGCGCCCAGAAGAGACAGGAGATCCGAGAGTCGGAGCGCTGCGTATTCCCGGCGCTCCACTCGAGAGGCCCGATGGGGCAGCGCCGCTGGTGGTGTGGATGATTGCGGAAGCGCACCCAGGCCACCGGTGTTAAGGCGCGGAGAGGAATACCGGGGGGTTTTTAGTGGGTAAGAATCCCACAGTACCCATCGTCATCCCGCTGGCGGTGGGTCTCTTTCTGAAGATTTTCCCCTCGTTAAAAAAAAAAAAAAAAAAAAAAAAAAAAAAAAAAAAAAAAAAAAAAGGTTAGGTTAGGTTAGGTTGGGGTGGGGTCGGAAAGGGAGGGTGTCGCGTATGCGAATGTCCTTGCGGAGGCCAAGAGAAGGATCGATCTCCGCGCATTGGGGATCGAAGATATGCGGTTTCGCACCGCGATCACCGGCGGTAAGGTTCTAGAGGTTCCAGGTGCTGATGGCGCGGAGAAGGCCGACGTTCTGGCGTCGAAGCTCCGGGAGTTCATCCCGGAGAATATGGCCAAAATCTCCAGGCCCGTAAAGTCCGCGGAGATGCGGATATCGGGCCTGGACGACAGTGTTACGTCGGAGGAAGTGGTCGCTGCGGTTGCCCGGGAGGGCGGCTGTCAGGTGGACCAAGTGCGAGTCGGAGAGGTTCGACGTACTAGATCTGGGGTGGGCACTTGCTGGGTTAAAGCTCCATTGCAAGCAGTTAAGAAGATGACGGTCGCCGGCCGAGTTCGTATAGGCTGGGTTTCGGCGAAAGCAGAGCTCCTGCGGCAGAGGCCGCTTCGGTGCTTCCGCTGCTTGGAGGAAGGACATGTGCGGGCATCCTGCAGTCATGAGCAGGACCGCAGCGGTCTATGTTACCGTTGCGGAAACGAAGGCCATAAGGCGGCGATGTGCGCGGCCGACCCAAAGTGCGCTGTGTGTTCAGCGCAGGGCCGGCCGTCGGACCATTGGGTGGGGTCCAAGGCCTGCACTCCTCCTAAGAAGCGTAAGAAGCAACCGGTGAAATTGCCGAACCCAGCAGGCCGGGTGAGTGTGGAGGGAGAGGAGATGGAAACGGGCAGGTAGTCCCGCCCTCCTCTCCGGCGATAATTACATCGCCACAGGGCCGGGGTGACGACTGCGGGGGCAGTCCCACCCCATACCAACATGGCCCTGGGAAGTCGCGCGCGCATCCCCGCGCGCTTCCCCTAGACGGGGGTGGGTATTCAACATCTCGTACCCGCCCCAAACTGAGTCGGGGCCCGCGAGCCGGTGCGGGCCAACGCCGTTGGGATCCCGGTGGACTACGCAAGGGAACCCGGGTCCCCAACACAAAGGCGCGGCGAGGGAATGCCATGTGGTTTTTAGCCGGTAGGAGTCCGGCAGTATTCACACCCTCCCCCGGGGGTGTGTCTCTGCATGACGCATTTTCCACATGTAAAAAAAAAAAAAAAAAGGGGTGCTGGGTCGGAAAACCTCCAAGAGTGCCCTGGCTCATTGTACGGTCACTTGTCCTGGTGCGGATACGTCCGGCGGGAACGGTGGCTGACAATGGCTGGGGCCTGGTGCATCCTGGGCAACGGCGGTAAGTGACTTCTCGCTATTTAGAGATCTCACTTACTGACGGCTAATCTTCCGACGCCGCGGGTGGGACGAGTTCGTGACGCACTATTTGTGTTGCGGACTTGCCTGACTCGCTCTTCGTTTTGTTTCGTCTTCCTTTTGTTATTCTTCGTTTTTGTTTTGTTTGTTTTATTTTTGTTTTGAGTCTTTACTGTCGTCTTTTCTATCTTCTGTTTTCTTTCTGTCGTTTTGTTTTTTCTATCATTTTCATTTTCAATTTCCTTTCGCCTTTCACGGGACCTTCCCCGTTAAAAAAGGAAAACATGAGAATGGCCAGTCGCAAAACTGAATTCCCCAGGGCGGTACCGTCGGGAGACGGAGAATCCGCCACCACCGCACCGGTTCAGCCGGGGGTGGTCAGCCCCGTGTATCTGGGGGGGGGGGGGCAACGGAAGGCCAGAGTGGAGTAGGAGATGTTGTAATGGAGGAGGTAGTAATGGAGGCGGGACTGGCGACCACAGTCGTGCCAGTCAGGGCCAGTCGGAGTCTGGAGGTGGATCCGGCGACGGATGAGGAACTGGCCAGTCTTGCCGGCGAGATCGACAGCATGTTATCGCGGTCGACCTCGATGGCAAGTCTTTTCAGTGGAGATGAGAGTGGGCTACTCGAGCGCCCCCGTTCTAGGCGCAAGAGACGAATATCCGAAACCGACGATGGGTCGGCTACAGGATCTGGATGTGACACGCAGTCGGCCGCCAAAAAGGCGAGCGCGGCTAAAAAATCAGCTAAGAGTGCAAATCGGCGCAGTCAATTCTGCGTTTCGTTATACGAGGGCGGAAACACGGTGCCCCCGAATACGTCCGAGCTGGAGAAGACTCTTCTCTCGGCGTCCAGTGGAAAAGGTCGTGGCACCGGATTGGCGAAGGCGAAAGCCGACTTGGCTGCCGCCAAAAATCGGAATTTGGAACGTGAGGTTGCCCCTGCAGTGGCGGGCTCCTCCAGGATGTCGGTGCATTCGGAGTTCAAGAAACCCCCTCAGCCCGGGGGTCAGTTCACCGACCCCTTGGAGGCAGAGATGGACGGCTACGTGAGCCACATATCGGAAACGGTGCGGAAATGCGGTAACATAAAAGGAACCATAATTAAAGAGATCAAGTCCTCCCTGACCGGGATCCGCATCGTGACCGAGAAGATGCTCGAGAGGGGCACCTCAGCCGAGTACGTCGAACTCCGGAAGGAGAATGCTCGGCTGGCCACGGAGATGGCGAACCAGCGCGTCAGAATGGACGGCATGCTCGAGGAGGCGATCAAGGATCGCAAAGAGATGAAGGCGTTGCGGATGGCACTTTCGTCATCGGGCGGCGACCAGTCGGCCAACACCTCGGCCTACAGTGAGCTCCAGCGCGAACTAGAGCTAGTGCGCAAGGAAAATGCAGAGCTTGCGGAGCAGTATGTTGCGGACCGTCGCGAGCTTCGTCGTCTGAGGCAAGAGCTGGAGGAGGCCAAGAAGGCTACACAGCCACCCTCAGCGTCTGCGGCCGCGGAGAGAGCGCCTGCCGCCCCGGCCCCTTTACAGCCGGGTGCGGTCCCTTCAGAAGAAGAGGGAATGGAGGCAAGGATTGTTCGGCAAATCGGTGACATTTTCAGTGCCCGGTTTGCCATCATCGAGGAACGGCTGGGCCAGGTCGGAGGACCCAAGCCGCCGCGTAAGCGGAAAAATCGCAAGAGTGCCTCACAGCCACCCACAAATCGGGATGTCGAGGAGGATTCGAAGAGGAAAGGCCCGCCTAGACAGCCGGCCAAAGCCACTGAGACGGGTGCAGACGCTGCTCCCTTACCGTCGACAAGCAATATGTCGGAGGGGTGGTCGACGGTGGTTCGACGGGGCAAGCGGCCCA
This sequence comes from Galleria mellonella, assembly GCF_026898425.1. Lineage (NCBI taxonomy): Eukaryota > Metazoa > Arthropoda > Insecta > Lepidoptera > Pyralidae > Galleria > Galleria mellonella. The sequence goes on along the minus strand of NW_026442170.1, from coordinate 13,652 downwards.
AGGCAACAAAGCCGCAGGCAGATCCCGCCAGACAGACGGCACCTAAAGAGGCGGCGCCCGCCAAACAACTGGCCGGCAAGAAAAAGAAGGGAAGGCGGAGGCGATTCCGTCAACCTAAGTCACATGCAGTAGTCCTGACCCTGCTGCCTGAGGCTGAGGAGAGAGGATTTACCTACAAGGACGTGTTCAGGGAGGCAACCACAAAACTGTCGCCTCAAGAAATGGGCATCTCCGGGATCAGGTATAGGCTGGGCGTCACACAGGCGCGCATCTTGGAAGTGCCAGGCGCCGACTCAGGCGATAAGGCAGATCTGTTGGCGACCAGGCTGACAGAAATTCTGCCGGAGGGAATAGTCAAGATCTCGAGGCCGATGAAGACGGCGGAACTGCGCATCGGAGATCTTGACGACTCGGTCGTTCCAGCGGATGTGGTCGCCGCGGTTGCGCGGGAAGGGGGTTGTGGCGAGGCCTCTGTCAGTACGGGGGAGATCCGTCGCAGTCCTTCGGGTGCCGGCACTATCTGGGTGCGCTGCCCAGTAGGTGCAGCCAGAACACTGGCCAAGGCGGGCCGGATTAAAATTGGCTGGGTGATGGCGCGCGTTCAACCTCTGGATCCGCGCCCCTTGCGGTGCTACCGCTGCCTGCTCTTAGGGCACGTAGCACAGCGGTGCACCGCGAGAGTCGATACCGGCGGAGGCGTCCTATGCTTCCGCTGTGGGCAGGCGGGCCACAAGTCCGCAAATTGTGAGGCGCCATCTCCAAGATGCGGCGTATGCGCCGCGGCCGGCAGAAAGGCGGACCATAGGGTGGGTGGCACGGCCAAGTGCAGCCAACCGCGGAAGGCTCGAGCTTCGGCACGAGATGGCCGCGGGGGCGGTGAGTCGATGGACACATAAAGTTCGTCGGCTCTGACGTGGATCTCAGGCGGCGGATGGCGGGAATCATCCAGCGCCCAGAAGAGACAGGAGATCCGAGAGTCGGAGCGCTGCGTATTCCCGGCGCTCCACTCGAGAGGCCCGATGGGGCAGCGCCGCTGGTGGTGTGGATGATTGCGGAAGCGCACCCAGGCCACCGGTGCTAAGGCGCGGAGAGGAATACCGGGGGGTTTTTAGTGGGTAAGAATCCCACAGTACCCATCGTCATCCCGCTGGCGGTGGGTCTCTTTCTGAAGATTTTCCCCTCGTTAAAAAAAAAAAAAAAAAAAAAAAAAAAAGGTTCGGTTAGGTTAGGTTAGGTTAGGTTAGGTTAGGTTAGGTTAGGTTAGGTTAGGTTAGGTTGGGGTGGGGTGCTGGGTCGGAAAACCTCCAAGAGTGCCCTGGCTCATTGTACGGTCACTTGTCCTGGTGCGGATACGTCCGGCGGGAACGGTGGCTGACAATGGCTGGGGCCTGGTGCATCCTGGGCAACGGCGGTAAGTGACTTCTCGCTATTTAGAGATCTCACTTACCGACGGCTAATATTCCGACAGAGGTGGTGAGCGGCGAGCCCAAGTTATGGGGTTTGTCGTGTTTTTGTTGGGGGCGGGTTTTGTTCCGCGACTTCTCGTAGTGGGAGTGGTCGGCGGGCCCGGTGAGTGCTTCGTTGCGCAGCCGGGCTGGTTTCAGTGCCACCGCCGAAAAACCGTAATCCCTCGCGGAGGTGTGGTCATGTTTCGCACCCGAGTGAGGGGACGGGGGCCTTGGCTTAACCGCCTGGGCCGCGAGGAGTAAACCTCTATAAAAATCCTCTTGTGTAAGCTTCGGTGCCTGGCGATGCATAGTTCGTTGTGCGGTGCACGCTACCGGACATTAAAAGTTCGGTTAGCGTGTTCTGTGCTGCGGGCGGGTCGGTGGAGTATCATCGGCCGCAAGGGCACCAACCTCGGGGTATCTGCCGCACCCCGTTGTATGTAGGCCGCACGCAGAAGCAGGGGCTCCCCTGCGTGTGAAACCTTTCCCCCATACTCGTGGGAACAAGTATGGATATGTCAAAAACAAAACCCAAAATTGATGTCGTGTCCGAGAAGGACGGTGAGAAGTCGGTGCCCGCGAAGGGCGGAGAGAAGTCGGTGCCCGTGAAGGGCGGTGTTAGTAAAAAGAAGTCGGAAGTGGAGGTTCTGAAAGAGTGCTCCGTTGTACTGGGCGAGGATGTTGTGGAGTTAGGTCGCCGTCGCACTCGTCACAGCTTGTTGAGGGCGGTTGCGGGCGAGACCGACTGCGGGTCTTCGCGGTCGAGCTTGTGCGCATCCCCAATTGATGAAGGCATGGAGACGGAGCAGTTGCCGTCCACATCTGGACTACGCTCCTGGCGCAAAAGGCGTCTCAACGAGTCCGATACGGACTCCACGGTCGAGGATGAGGGCGATGTCCAATCCGTCCGCAAAAGGTCCGGCAGCCCTAGAGTGGGATCGAGAGCCAGTTCGATCGCTAGAAAGAAGGAGGAGTGTCGGCAATTCACATACCGATTTTTCGAAGATGAAGGGACAGCCGCTGGCAAATCTGGTCTGCCCCCAGTGACGGTCTTAGATTATCACGAGAGTGATTTCTTTTCTTCCGGAGATGAGGAGTCAGACAAACCGACGGAGCTGGACAGGCCGACGGCATCTGGCGCCACTGCCACCGCTGCCGCCGGTGACAAGAACAAAGTGGCCGAGGAGGTACTCCATAGGGCGAAACTTCTCGTCCATCGGCAAGCGGATGCTCTTAGCGACGTCGTTAAGAAGGCGGGAAATCTCAAAGGGACCACCATAAGGACCCTGAAAGAGGGTTTGGCCGGGATCACACAGGTTGTGGACACCTTGGAGGGGGATCTATTTCCGACGTCGGTCTCTCCACTGGTCTCAAAGAACCTGAGACTTGAGCAGGAAGTCGAGTACCTGCGTCGGCAGTTGGCCGAGGCTCGTGCTGCCAAGCCAGCTGCCAAGCCAGCGGCCCAGGCCGGTATCTCGGCAGACGGTGTTCCTGTTGTAGGAAGTGATGCGAGCGCATTCCGTGCTCAAATAATGAGAGATGTCGGCGGCATCGTCCGCCAAATGGTAGGGACATTTATGAAAGAGGTGAGAGAAATGATCTCAATTCGCCCCCCTCCAGAGAAGGTGTCGTCCTCGTCTGCGGTCTCCACGCAAACTTTGCCCGAGGCCGGGACAATGGCGTCAGATGTGCCCGACACCCCTAGAGTCGGCGACCGGGGTTCTCTTCCCCAGTCAGAAACGGGTCGGGCCAAGAAGAAGAAGGCGAAGAAGACGCCCGTCACACCGGCGCCCTCTGGACAGCCCGAGCCGGTGGCTTCGACCTCCGCTCAAACGTCTGTGCAGTCGACCGCGTCCTCCTGGGCGACGGTCGTAAAAGGAAAACGGGGCAAGACCGTCAGTGTTCCCGAAGGGCAGCCTGTGGCTGCGAACCCTCCGGTGACGAAAGCCGGTTCGGCCCCCTCGAAGAAGGCAAAGAAGACGAGCGCACCCTCGCCTTCTAAACTGAAACCGCCTCGCTCCGCGGCGGTGATTATTACGTTGGACCCGGAGGCGGAAAGGGAGGGTGTCGCGTATGCGAATGTCTTTGCGGAGGCCAAGAGAAGGATCGATCTCCGCGCATTGGGGATCGAAGATATGCGGTTTCGCACCGCGATCACCGGCGGTAAGGTCCTAGAGGTCCCAGGTGCTGATGGCGCGGAGAAGGCCGACGTTCTGGCGTCGAAGCTCCGGGAGTTCATCCCGGAGAATATGGCCAAAATCTCCAGGCCCGTAAAGTCCGCGGAGATGCGGATATCGGGCCTGGACGACAGTGTTACGTCGGAGGAAGTGGCCGCTGCGGTTGCCCGGGAGGGTGGCTGTCAGGTGGACCAAGTGCGAGTCGGAGAGGTTCGACGTACTAGATCTGGGGTGGGCACTTGCTGGGTTAAAGCTCCATTGCAAGTTGTTAAGAAGATGACGGTCGCCGGCCGAGTTCGTATAGGCTGGGTTTCGGCGAAAGCAGAGCTCCTGCGGCAGAGGCCGCTTCGGTGCTTCCGCTGCTTGGAGGAAGGACATGTGCGGGCATCCTGCAGTCATGAGCAGGACCGCAGCGGTCTATGTTACCGCTGCGGAAACGAAGGCCATAAGGCGGCGATGTGCGCGGCCGACCCAAAGTGCGCTGTGTGTTCAGCGCAGGGCCGGCCGTCGGACCATTGGGTGGGGTCCAAGGCCTGCACTCCTCCTAAGAAGCGTAAGAAGCAACCGGTGAAATTGCCGAACCCAGCAGGCCGGGTGAGTGTGGAGGGAGAGGAGATGGAAACGGGCAGGTAGTCCCGCCCTCCTCTCCGGCGATAATTACATCGCCACAGGGCCGGGGTGACGACTGCGGGGGCAGTCCCACCCCACACCAACATGGCCCTGGGAAGTCGCGCGCGCATCCCCGCGCGCTTCCCCTAGACGGGGGTGGGTATTCAACATCTCGTACCCGCCCCAAACTGAGTCGGGGCCCGCGAGCCGGTGCGGGCCAATGCCGTTGGGGATCCCGGTAGATTACGCAAGGGAACCCGGGTTCCCAACATTAAGGCGCGGCGAGGGAATGCCATGTGGTTTTTAGCCGGTAGGAGTCCGGCAGTATTCACACCCTCCCCCGGGGGTGTGTCTCTGCATTACGCATTTTCCAAATTTAAAAAAAAAAAAAAAAAAAAAAAAAAAAAGGTTAGGTTAGGTTAGGTTAGGTTAGGTTAGGTTAGGTTAGGTTAGGTTAGGTTAGGGGGTGCTGGGTCGGAAAACCTCCAAGAGTGCCCTGGCTCATTGTACGGTCACTTGTCCTGGTGCGGATACGTCCGGCGGGAACGGTGGCTGACAATGGCTGGGGCCTGGTGCATCCTGGGCAACGGCGGTAAGTGACTTCTCGCTATTTAGAGATCTCACTTACCGACGGCTAATATTCCGACAGAGGTGGTGAGCGGCGAGCCCAAGTTATGGGGTTTGTCGTGTTTTGTTGGGGGCGGGTTTTGTTCCGCGACTTCTCGTAGTGGGAGTGGTCGGCGGGCCCGGTGAGTGCTTCGTTGCGCAGCCGGGCTGGTTTCAGTGCCACCGCCGAAAAACCGTAATCCCTCGCGGAGGTGTGGTCATGTTTCGCACCCGAGTGAGGGGACGGGGGCCTTGGCTTAACCGCCTGGGCCGCGAGGAGTAAACCTCTATAAAAATCCTCTTGTGTAAGCTTCGGTGCCTGGCGATGCATAGTTCGTTGTGCGGTGCACGCTACCGGACATTAAAAGTTCGGTTAGCGTGTTCTGTGCTGCGGGCGGGTCGGTGGAGTATCATCGGCCGCAAGGGCACCAACCTCGGGGTATCTGCCGCACCCCGTTGTATGTAGGCCGCACGCAGAAGCAGGGGGCTCCCCTGCGTGTGAAACCTTTCCCCCATACTCGTGGGAACAAGTATGGATATGTCAAAAACGAAACCCAAAATTGATGTCGTGTCCGAGAAGGACGGTGAGAAGTCGGTGCCCGCGAAGGGCGGAGAGAAGTCGGTGCCCGTGAAGGGCGGTGTTAGTAAAAAGAAGTCGGAAGTGGAGGTTCTGAAAGAGTGCTCCGTTGTACTGGGCGAGGATGTTGTGGAGTTAGGTCGCCGTCGCACTCGTCACAGCTTGTTGAGGGCGGTTGCGGGCGAGACCGACTGCGGGTCTTCGCGGTCGAGCTTGTGCGCATCCCCAATTGATGAAGGCATGGAGACGGAGCAGTTGCCGTCCACATCTGGACTACGCTCCTGGCGCAAAAGGCGTCTCAACTAGTCCGATACGGACTCCACGGTCGAGGATGAGGGCGATGTCCAATCCGTCCGCAAAAGGTCCGGCAGCCCTAGAGTGGGATCGAGAGCCAGTTCGATCACTAGAAAGAAGGAGGAGTGTCGGCAATTCAGGCATACCGATTTTTCGAAGATGAAGGGAACCGGACGCCGCTGGCAAATCTGGTCTGCCCCCAGTGACGGTCTTAGATTATCACGAGAGTGATTTCTTTTCTTCCGGAGATGAGGAGCAGACAAACCGACGGAGCTGGACAGGCCGACGGCATCTGGCGCCACTACCACCGCTGCCGCCGGTGACAATAACAAAGTGGCCGAGGAGGTAATCCGCAGGGCGAAACTTCTCGTCCATCGGCAAGCGGATGCTCTTAGCGACGTCGTTAAGAAGGCGGGAAATCTCAAAGGGACCACCATAAGGACCCTGAAAGAGGGTTTGGCCGGGATCACACAGGTTGTGGACACCTTGGAGGGGGATCTATTTCCGACGTCGGTCTCTCCACTGGTCTCAAAGAACCTGAGACTTGAGCAGGAAGTCGAGTACCTGCGTCGGCAGTTGGCCGAGGCTCGTGCTGCCAAGCCAGCTGCCAAGCCAGCGGCCCAGGCCGGTATCTCGGCAGACGGTGTTCCTGTTGTAGGAAGTGATGCGAGCGCATTCCGTGCTCAAATAATGAGAGATGTCGGCGGCATCGTCCGCCAAATGGTAGGGACATTTATGAAAGAGGTGAGAGAAATGATCTCCATTCGCCCTCCTCCAGAGAAGGTGTCGTCCTCGTCTGCGGTCTCCACGCAAACTTTGCCCGAGGCCGGGACAATGGCGTCAGATGTGCCCGACACCCCTAGAGTCGGCGACCGGGGTTCTGTTCCCCAGTCAGAAACGGGTCGGGCCAAGAAGAAGAAGGCGAAGAAGACGCCCGTCACACCGGCGCCCTCTGGACAGCCCGAGCCGGTGGCTTCGACCTCCGCTCAAACGTCTGTGCAGCCGACCGCGTCCTCCTGGGCGACGGTCGTAAAAGGAAAACGGGGCAAGACCGTCAGTGTTCCCGAAGGGCAGCCTGTGGCTGCGAACCCTCCGGTGACGAAAGCCGGTTCGGCCCCCTCGAAGAAGGCAAAGAAGACGAGCGCACCCTCGCCTTCTAAACTGAAACCGCCTCGCTCCGCGGCGGTGATTATTACGTTGGACCCGGAGGCGGAAAGGGAGGGTGTCGCGTATGCGAATGTCCTTGCGGAGGCCAAGAGAAGGATCGATCTCCGCGCATTGGGGATCGAAGATATGCGGTTTCGCACCGCGATCACCGGCGGTAAGGTCCTAGAGGTCCCAGGTGCTGATGGCGCGGAGAAGGCCGACGTTCTGGCGTCGAAGCTCCGGGAGTTCATCCCGGAGAATATGGCCAAAATCTCCAGGCCCGTAAAGTCCGCGGAGATGCGGATATCGGGCCTGGACGACAGTGTTACGTCGGAGGAAGTGGCCGCTGCGGTTGCCCGGGAGGGCGGCTGTCAGGTGGACCAAGTGCGAGTCGGAGAGGTTCGACGTACTAGATCTGGGGTGGGCACTTGCTGGGTTAAAGGTCCGTTGCAAGTCGTTAAGAAGATGACGGTCGCCGGCCGAGTTCGTATAGGCTGGGTTTCGGCGAAAGCAGAGCTCCTGCGGCAGAGGCCGCTTCGGTGCTTCCGCTGCTTGGAGGAAGGACATGTGCGGGCATCCTGCAGTCATGAGCAGGACCGCAGCGGTCTATGTTACCGCTGCGGAAACGAAGGCCATAAGGCGGCGATGTGCGCGGCCGACCCAAAGTGCGCTGTGTGTTCAGCGCAGGGCCGGCCGTCGGACCATTGGGTGGGGTCCAAGGCCTGCACTCCTCCTAAGAAGCGTAAGAAGCAACCGGTGAAATTGCCGAACCCAGCAGGCCGGGTGAGTGTGGAGGGAGAGGAGATGGAAACGGGCAGGTAGTCCCGCCCTCCTCTCCGGCGATAATTACATCGCCACAGGGCCGGGGTGACGACTGCGGGGGCAGTCCCACCCCATACCAACATGGCCCTGGGAAGTCGCGCGCGCATCCCCGCGCGCTTCCCCTAGACGGGGGTGGGTATTCAACATCTCGTACCCGCCCCAAACTGAGTCGGGGCCCGCGAGCCGGTGCGGGCCAACGCCGTTGGGGATCCCGGTGGACTACGCAAGGGAACCCGGGTCCCCAACACAAAGGCGCGGCGAGGGAATGCCATGTGGTTTTTAGCCGGTAGGAGTCCGGCAGTATTCACACCCTCCCCCGGGGGTGTGTCTCTGCATGACGCATTTTCCACATGTAAAAAAAAAAAAAAAAAAAAAAAAAAGGTTAGGTTAGGTTAGGTTAGGTTAGGTTAGGTTAGGTTAGGTTAGGTTAGGTTAGGTTAGGTTAGGTTAGGTTAGGTTAGGTTAGGTTAGGTGAGGGTCATGTTTCGCACCCGAGTGAGGGGACGGGGGCCTTGGCTTAACCGCCTGGGCCGCGAGGAGTAAACCTCTATAAAAATCCTCTTGTGTAAGCTTCGGTGCCTGGCGATGCATAGTTCGTTGTGCGGTGCACGCTACCGGACATCAAAAGTTCGGTTAGCGTGTTCTGTGCTGCGGGCGGGTCGGTGGAGTATCATCGGCCGCAAGGGCACCAACCTCGGGGTATCTGCCGCACCCCGTTGTATGTAGGCCGCACGCAGAAGCAGGGGGCTCCCCTGCGTGTGAAACCTTTCCCCCATACTCGTGGGAACAAGTATGGATATGTCAAAAACAAAACCCAAAATTGATGTCGTGTCCGAGAAGGACGGTGAGAAGTCGGTGCCCGCGAAGGGCGGAGAGAAGTCGGTGCCCGTGAAGGGCAAGTCATGATATGTCAAAAACAAACCCAAAATTGATGTCCCTTGGGAAGGACCGATGTGCCCGCGAAGGGCTGGAGCGAGAAGTCGTTAGTAAAAAGAAGTCGGAAGTGGAGGTTCTGAAAGAGTGCTCCGTTGTACTGGGCGAGGATGTTGTGGAGTTAGGTCGCCGTCGCACTCGTCACAGCTTGTTGAGGGCGGTTGCGGGCGAGACCGACTGCGGGTCTTCGCGGTCGAGCTTGTGCGCATCCCCAATTGATGAAGGCATGGAGACGGAGCAGTTGCCGTCCACATCTGGACTACGCTCCTGGCGCAAAAGGCGTCTCCACGAGTCCGATACGGACTCCACGGTCGAGGATGAGGGCGATGTCCAATCCGTCCGCAAAAGGTCCGGCAGCCCTAGAGTGGGATCGAGAGCCAGTTCGATCACTAGAAAGAAGGAGGAGTGTCGGCAATTCACATACCGATTTTTCGAAGATGAAGGGACAGCCGCTGGCAAATCTGGTCTGCCCCCAGTGACGGTCTTAGATTATCACGAGAGTGATTTCTTTTCTTCCGGGGATGAGGAGCGTCAGACAAACCGACGGAGTGGACAGGCCGACGGCATCTGGCGCCACTGCCACCGCTGCCGCCGGTGACAAGAACAAAGTGGCCGAGGAGGTACTCCATAGGGCGAAACTTCTCGTCCATCGGCAAGCGGATGCTCTTAGCGACGTCGTTAAGAAGGCGGGAAATCTCAAAGGGACCACCATAAGGACCCTGAAAGAGGGTTTGGCCGGGATCACACAGGTTGTGGACACCTTGGAGGGGGATCTATTTCCGACGTCGGTCTCTCCACTGGTCTCAAAGAACCTGAGACTTGAGCAGGAAGTCGAGTACCTGCGTCGGCAGTTGGCCGAGGCTCGTGCTGCCAAGCCAGCTGCCAAGCCAGCGGCCCAGGCCGGTATCTCGGCAGACGGTGTTCCTGTTGTAGGAAGTGATGCGAGCGCATTCCGTGCTCAAATAATGAGAGATGTCGGCGGCATCGTCCGCCAAATGGTAGGGACATTTATGAAAGAGGTGAGAGAAATGATCTCCATTCGCCCCCCTCCAGAGAAGGTGTCGTCCTCGTCTGCGGTCTCCACGCAAACTTTGCCAGAGGCCGGAACAATGGCGTCAGATGTGCCCGACACCCCTAGAGTCGGCGACCGGGGTTCTCTTCCCCAGTCAGAAACGGGTCGGGCCAAGAAGAAGAAGGCGAAGAAGACGCCCGTCACACCGGCGCCCTCTGGACAGCCCGAGCCGGTGGCTTCGACCTCCGCTCAAACGTCTGTGCAGTCGACCGCGTCCTCCTGGGCGACGGTCGTAAAAGGAAAACGGGGCAAGACCGTCAGTGTTCCCGAAGGGCAGCCTGTGGCTGCCAACCCTCCGGTGACGAAAGCCGGTTCGGCCCCCTCGAAGAAGGCAAAGAAGACGAGCGCACCCTCGCCTTCTAAACTGAAACCGCCTCGCTCCGCGGCGGTTATTATTACGTTGGACCCGGAGGCGGAAAGGGAGGGTGTCGCGTATGCGAATGTCCTTGCGGAGGCCAAGAGAAGGATCGATCTCCGCGCATTGGGGATCGAAGATATGCGGTTTCGCACCGCGATCACCGGCGGTAAGGTTCTAGAGGTTCCAGGTGCTGATGGCGCGGAGAAGGCCGACGTTCTGGCGTCGAAGCTCCGGGAGTTCATCCCGGAGAATATGGCCAAAATCTCCAGGCCCGTAAAGTCCGCGGAGATGCGGATATCGGGCCTGGACGACAGTGTTACGTCGGAGGAAGTGGCCGCTGCGGTTGCCCGGGAGGGCGGCTGTCAGGTGGACCAAGTGCGAGTCGGAGAGGTTCGACGTACTAGATCTGGGGTGGGCACTTGCTGGGTTAAAGCTCCATTGCAAGCAGTTAAGAAGATGACGGTCGCCGGCCGAGTTCGTATAGGCTGGGTTTCGGCGAAAGCAGAGCTCCTGCGGCAGAGGCCGCTTCGGTGCTTCCGCTGCTTGGAGGAAGGACATGTGCGGGCATCCTGCAGTCATGAGCAGGACCGCAGCGGTCTATGTTACCGCTGCGGAAACGAAGGCCATAAGGCGGCGATGTGCGCGGCCGACCCAAAGTGCGCTGTGTGTTCAGCGCAGGGCCGGCCGTCGGACCATTGGGTGGGGTCCAAGGCCTGCACTCCTCCTAAGAAGCGTAAGAAGCAACCGGTGAAATTGCCGAACCCAGCAGGCCGGGTGAGTGTGGAGGGAGAGGAGATGGAAACGGGCAGGTAGTCCCGCCCTCCTCTCCGGCGATAATTACATCGCCACAGGGCCGGGGTGACGACTGCGGGGGCAGTCCCACCCCATACCAACATGGCCCTGGGAAGTCGCGCGCGCATCCCCGCGCGCTTCCCCTAGACGGGGGTGGGTATTCAACATCTCGTACCCGCCCCAAACTGAGTCGGGGCCCGCGAGCCGGTGCGGGCCAACGCCGTTGGGATCCCGGTGGACTACGCAAGGGAACCCGGGTCCCCAACACAAAGGCGCGGCGAGGGAATGCCATGTGGTTTTTAGCCGGTAGGAGTCCGGCAGTATTCACACCCTCCCCCGGGGGTGTGTCTCTGCATGACGCATTTTCCACATGTAAAAAAAAAAAAAAAAAAAAAAAAAAGGTTAGGTTAGGTTAGGTTAGGTTAGGTTAGGTTAGGTTAGGTTAGGTTAGGTTAGGTTAGGTTAGGTGGGGTGCTGGGTCGGAAAACCTCCAAGAGTGCCCTGGCTCATTGTACGGTCACTTGTCCTGGTGCGGATACGTCCGGCGGGAACGGTGGCTGACAATGGCTGGGGCCTGGTGCATCCTGGGCAACGGCGGTAAGTGACTTCTCGCTATTTAGAGATCTCACTTACCGACGGCTAATATTCCGACAGAGGTGGTGAGCGGCGAGCCCAAGTTATGGGGTTTGTCGTGTTTTCGTTGGGGGCGGGTTTTGTTCCGCGACTTCTCGTAGTGGGAGTTGTCGGCGGGCCCGGTGAGTGCTTCGTTGCGCAATCGGGCTGGTTTCAGTGCCACCGCCGAAAAACCGTAATCCCTCGCGAAGGTGTGGTCATGTTTCGCACCGGAGTGAGGGGACGGGGGCCTTGGCTTAATCGCCTGGGCCGCGAGGAGTAAACCTCTATAAAAATCCTCTTGTGTAAGCTTCGGTGCCTGGCGATGCATAGTTCGTTGTGCGGTGCACGCTACCGGACATCATAAGTTCGGTTAGCGTGTTCTGTGCCGCGGGCGGGTCGGTGGAGTATCATCGGCCGCAAGGGCACCAACCTCGGGGTATCTGCCGCACCCCGTTGTATGTAGGCCGCACGCAGAAGCAGGGGGCTCCCCTGCGTGTGAAACCTTTCCCCCATACTCGTGGGAACAAGTATGGAAATATCAAAAACAAAAACAAAACCCAAAATTGATGTCGTGTCTGAGAAGGACGGTGAGAAAGTAGTGCCTGAGAAGGGCGGAGAGAAGTTGGTGCCTGAGAAGGGCGTAGAAAGTAAGAAGTCGGGGCTAGAACTCCTGAAAGAGTGTTCGGTAGTACTGGGCGAAGATGTTGGTCTCTTAGGTCGTCGTCGTACTCGCCATAGTCTGCTGAGAGCGGTTGCGGGCGAGATCGACTGCGGGTCTACGCGGTCGAGCTCGTGTGCAACCCCAACTGAGGAGATGGAAATGGAACCGTTGCCGTCCACGTCTGGTCTCCGCTCCTGGCGTAAAAGACACATTGCTGAGTCTGACACAGACTCTATAGTTGAGGATGAGGGCGATGTCCAGTCCGCCCGCAAAAGGTCCGGCAGCCCTAGAGTGGGGTCGAGAGCAAGTTCTCGCACAAGGAAGAAGGAGGAATGTCGGCGGCAGTTCAGCTACCGATTCTTTGAGGACGATGTAACCGGAGCGGTCCCTGGGGCGGGTGCTACCAAGTCTGGATTACCTCCAGCGACGGCCCTGGATTATCATGAGAGTGACTTCTTCTCCTCAGGGGATGAAGCGTCGGATATACTGTCGGAGTCGGATAGGCCGACGGCGTCTGGCGCCACTGCCACTGCCGCCGCCGAGAATAAGAATAAAGTGGCCGAGGAGGTAATCCGCAGGGCGAAGTGTCTCGTCCACCGGCAAGCGGATGCTCTCACTGATGTTGTGAAGAAGGCAGGGAACCTCAAAGGGACCACCATAAGGACCCTGAAAGAGGGTTTGGCCGGGATCACACAGGTTGTGGACACCTTGGAGGGGGATCTATTTCCGACGTCGGTCTCTCCACTGGTCTCAAAGAACCTGAGACTTGAGCAGGAAGTCGAGTACCTGCGTCGGCAGTTGGCCGAGGCTCGTGCTGCCAAGCCAGCTGCCAAGCCAGCGGCCAATGCCGGTATCTCGGCGGATGTTGTCCCTGTCGTAGGGAGTGAGGCGAGCGCGTTCCGCGCTCAAATAATGAGGGACGTCGGCGGAATCGTCCGCCAAATGGTAGGGACGCTTATGAAGGAGGTGAAAGAGATGATCTCTGCTCTCCCCTCCACTGAGAAGGTGTCGTCTGCGTCAGCGGTCTCCACGCAAACCCTGCCAGAGGCTGGAACAATGGCGTCAGATGTGCCCGACCCCCTAGAGTCGGCGACCGGGGTTCTCTTCCCCAGTCAGAAACGGGTCGGGCCAAGAAAAAGAAGGCGAAGAAGACGCCCGTCACACCGGCGCCTTCTGGACAGCCCGAGTCGGTAGCAACAACATCCGCTCAGCCACCTGTGCAGGCGACCGTGTCCTCCTGGGCGACGGTCGTAAAAGGAAAACGGGGCAAGACCGTCAGTGTTCCCGAAGGGCAGCCTGTGGCTGTCAACCCTCCGGTGACGAAAGCCGGTTCGGCCCCCTCGAAGAAGGCAAAGAAGACGAGCGCACCCTCGCCTTCTAAACTGAAACCGCCTCGCTCCGCGGCGGTTATTATTACGTTGGACCCGGAGGCGGAAAGGGAGGGTGTCGCGTATGCGAATGTCCTTGCGGAGGCCAAGAGAAGGATCGATCTCCGCGCATTGGGGATCGAAGATATGCGGTTTCGCACCGCGATCACCGGCG